>NW_019416556.1:172827-293548 GCF_000390285.2 Anoplophora glabripennis
CACAATATTAGAAATTTAAAATGTACAAATTTTTAAATTTAAAGAAACAAAAACAATATTTTTGATATTTATAGATGGGTAATGTATAATGCGATATAGATTTCAAAAATGTAATTTTCTCAATTTGTCACAAAACTGCATATACGGTCTTTTTCCGAAGTAGAGCAGTATAGTATAATTAAAGTAACATACAAGAAGACAAAACTATTAGTTACATATAAAATTTCACTTTGTAAACACTTTTTTTCTCGAAAATAAACAAACGAATCAAGGAATTTGTTTGAATGATGCAAAGCTCTGCCGATTTTAATCTTTTCCTTCGTTCGATTGATCGATGCTATCACAGGGGAACGGGATGCGCACGCAAACTAAACGGGGCGCTCGCGCGCGCCATGCGCTATGTCGCTAAACGGACGTGTTCTATTCAAAAATTTCCCGCGCGGGAATTACCGCACACATGCGGGAATTTCCAATTTAAACGTATGATGTTTGAGAGAAACAGCAGACTACAAATCGAATTTATATTTTTTGTTTCTATTTTAATATAGTTGACTGTTTTTATATAAATTACTCAATTTCTATGATACTTTTCAATCCGTCATAACGGGTTCGCCATTTTGGCTGTAATCAAATTTTGAATGCTTTTCTGATCTTTACATTCGCCATCTTTTTGGATTCGGATTTCAAATTTGTAATCAGCGACCCCAAAAACCCGCGGTAACATAATTCAGGCAAAAATGTTGAATAGAAATTTGTGACTTAAAGGGGCAAGTGGGACTCTGGTCTAACTCTTTGAGGAAACGTTTTATTACATTTTTTTTGGTACGTTGTCTGTCAATCTACATTTATCGCATATATTTCATTCTAATGTTCAAAATATTATTTTATAATGTTTTCTGGAAATATTTACAAATTGTCGCATTTCATTATATAGGTTTACCTTAACCTCACTATTTCACCCTATTTTAAGGGATGTTTTAGCGTTTTACTAAAAAATGACCTGGAAAATCGGTTTTTGGGGCTGCATATTCGAATTCGGCATAAAAAATACACAAAATCTACGTACTCATGACTGGTACAAAACTTTTTTTTGTGGGGCTGTGTTATATGTCTAATTATTTTAATCAGCAATTTTGAACAAATGGTTTTATTTTCCATTTTTTTCAAATTTTTAGCTTTGGAGAAAAACAGAAGAGAACAAGATTTTTTCCCAGTTTTTCAAGTTTTCTTTCCGCATTGTTAAATTTCTGTATCAGGATCGACGATTTTGTAAAACCTGTTTCAAGGGTAAAGCCAGTCCATCAAGTAGATGAAGAGTTACCGTTCCTGGTGGCTTCCTTGGGACACCCTGTACTTATTAGCGTAAACAAACGATAACAGATCCCGGAGCCAGATAGCCTAAACGCGTTTCGCGGAATAATGGCAGTAATAACTGTAATTTCACTAGATGTAATCATTTTTTAGAATGGTGTTACCGCGATATGTGATTGCAGTGCGTCCTTTTTCAATCCCGGGCGCAGAACGGTGCGGCACCACGGCCGACATTAAACGATAATTAAGGCATGTCCCATTGTGTGACATCCGGCTGACGGCGAATAAATAAAAAATAATATACAGTTTCAAGTAAAACATACAGGATGCCATTTTCTCTTTAATCGGGCGGCGATCTCTGGGCCGACGGCGGTATCGGGGCAGGGTCGGGTCAGCGTTCCGGATATACTGATTCAGATAAGGAAAATTAAAGATCGGCCGATAACGCCATTTGTTTGATGAGCTCGGCCGATTTTAGTTTATTTATAAATCCGGACGCAAGTTTTATTTTCGGCGAGGCAGAAATTTCGACCGATTACCGGCTGATTAAAATTTACGATCCATTTTCGAGAATAGTTCGGAACATGGGCGATATCCTAAAAATGTTTGGGCAGAGTCCATATAAATATTTAAAATATTTATTATTACTTCTCAGATACAGAGTGATTCAGTTATGTCATTAATTTTAAGGAAAGATAGGGAAAAACGAGTAGAATACGAATACGCGATTAAAAAAAAATAAATTGTATTTACCCTGAAAAAAAAATATTTTCAAATCATTATGAAACCCCTTTTCGGACCGCCCCTGGTCCTTGAGTGAATTTTGACCCACATATTCAGTCACTAACCTAGCTTTTAATGAGTTTTTAATAGTGAACGACTTTTTAACTACATGAGTGAATAAGACATTTTTTTACAATTTTTACAATTGTTTTTAAGACAATTTTAAATATTAACAAGTATTATTTATTTGTTAATAAAAACAAATATACAGGGTGTTCCTAAATATCATGTACATAAAGGAGGGGGCTTATTTCATTACTAAAACTTCATATAAATATAGGTCCTCAAACGCTTCATTACCGATCTACTGGGTGTTGAAATTTCAAATTTTTTTTAGTTTTTTCTCTATAGCTCCTACACTTTTTGAGATATTTACCTCAAATTTGAAATATAAATTACGCTGTAGGTCTTACATCATTAGGCATGCCAAAATGTCGTGACATTCTACAGGGTGATATTTTTTCTGGGGTCATACCTCCTTTTCTTCCCCTGAACTTTTGTGCGGTGCGCTGTTGATAGATTTTAAAATCAAAATTGAATTTTATGTTTTGTTGAGAAACTTTTCGGTCTCTTATGATTTTTTCGTATCTGCGATCGTTATCGAGAAAAAAATAGATAGCGATTTTATGTAATTCGTAATAATTGTTTTCAAATGCTATGTTATTACAATTTAGTTTTACATTTTCACTTTGTTTTTATAATTAAATATGAGTTTTTAGTATTATGTTCAATTTATTATTCAGTTTGTAGTACGTATACCTAATTGGGTGTGGCTAAAAAAACATTCACTCATCTGTCCATAACACTTTGTTCCACTGCATTTTCATTTTGAAACCGACTGTATTTTTTTATTTTCTGTTTTTATTAGACGTTCCCAATAAGTGGTTAAAATTAATAATATTATGACTGAATCATTCTGTAGGATGCATTACATACTTATTTCGAAAACAAAAAACAAAACATTTCTATAAAATCTGTTTTAGAAACTTCAGCTAGACCAGAAATCAGTCTGCATTTAAATGTTTCTCTTGTCCAATAAAGATTTAAACTAATTATTTAGTAAGTATATAAAATAATTAGGAAAAAGTATTAAAATATTTACATACATATAAATTTGACATATTACTCGTTACTTCAAATTATATACAGAGTGTTAATGATAAGTTTTGCCAAACTTTAATGACGTATTCTACCGATGAAAATAATCAACTTTTGCCCTATAAAAATTTTTGATAGGACGCTCCCCTACGGAAATACAGGGTGTTATATGTTTCAAATATTTATATGATTTTTTCCTGTACTTCACTGGCCAAAAATATTTAGTGATAAATTTGGGGGATGACATTTTTTTAGTAGGGACTATTTTTTCATGGATAACTTATTCCAAAATACACTCCAGGGGCGTAGTTATAGGCGGAGTATGGGACCTTTTTTTGAAAAAAAAAAATCGTACGCCACTGGTTTTTTAAATAATTTTAAATGTTTTTACCAATTTGTGGCAATAAAGTAAATCTCTCAAAAATATTAGGTATTGAATTTATTGTTACACATTTAGCAATCAACAGAAAATGCCCAATTATTTAAAGACCAGTAAATTTTATGAAAAAATAGTCCCTACTAAAAAAATGTCATCCCCCAAACTTTTAACACCCTGTATCAAAAATTTTTATAGGGCAAAACTTGATTATTTTTATCGGTAGAATACGCCATTAAAGTTTGCCAAAACTTATCATTAACACCCTGTATAATTTTGAATTAAAAATATTTTAATTAATGTCATTTTTATTTTCTTTATTCACATATTTTTTTCATTGAGGTAAAAATTAATTTAAAGAAAGTATTTGGAATTTAAAAAATTTTGAGGGATACCTAGTGTTTTTTATGAACAATATTTTTAAATTAGTTTTTTGACAAGGCATACTGTCCACCTCATATCGTATTATTAACTCGACCAATTAGTTGAGATACAGGTTTTTTTACAAATTTTGAATACCCATGAGGGTTATCAGTTAAGTTCATTGAAAATAATGCCATGATTGTTACACTTCCGATTATACTGGAAGTAGTTGTCAACTGTTCGTTGTTTTAAATCGAGCACCCTATATATTAATGCATTATCCAGATAATCCCATTTATTAACTTAAAACCGAAACATTTAAAAATTCAAATGGAACACCCTGTATTTTTTGCACCATATTCGAGAAAATCAAATTCTTTTTTCACTGATAGGGCATTGTGGAATTAATCTCATTCGACGTCCGAGATAGAAAGACATTTTCTGAAAATTTCAAGGCACGCCCCTGCTACGGAAAGTTGCTACAGTACTTCCGATAATTTTCTTGGAATTCTATCTGGACAAATACTGTACGGACTATATGTGAATTCGCGAAACAACATATAGAAGCCTACAATCTCAATGGAGGCACGTATTAACAAATATTTAAAAATGTTTTAATTTTAACAAAAAGATAAAGTTTTATCACAGCTTATGTATTGCCAGTTGCGACACTTGAACTGAAATATGCAGTAAGTTGTAGACCATCTCAGTCAACAGACAGAGCGTCAGTCTTGTTTTGAACGTCGAAATGTAAACGTCGTGCATAAAGGGGACGTATTTAATAATTTGGATATACATACTTTAAACCCATACTTATGATGTTTTATTGACGATATTAGTAGTTATACTCAAATACTTATATGCGGAAATAATTTATTATTACCGGGTTCCGTCTATTTTACTTTACTATTGACTAAACAAACCAAAAAAAAATCTCATACGTCCCGATCGCTATGAGCCAAAGCGGAGTCGCCAAACCCTAGTGATTTAGCTGTTAAGCTGCAGTTTTGTTAAAAAATTGAAAATCACGATTCTCTGAAAAGATACAAGGTTCATATATTTTTTACTGTAAATAAAATACCTATATTTTCGCAAAATCTCTACCATTGTCTCTGTTTACTTTCATCCAACGAACTACTCCTGGAATATGACCTTTTCGCTTCCGAACACCCTGCATACAGAATTTGGCATGTGTAAAATTTCCCTTTCTTATCTTTGAAAAATTTTTCTATTTTCAGTATTTTGAAACGTCTTATCTACCAAATTTTCGAGTAATGGTTAGGTAATAAATTTTATTTCATCCTGTAAAAGAACAATGGCTTGACTACGCTTTTCTACAACTTTACTACTACTCATTTATGAATCAACAAAAAAAATTGCAATTCACGGTTGATCATCATATTTGAAGTTATTTGAACGCGATAAAACTTTATCATACTGTAAAACAATAAAAAGTACTTTATTTTCTGTTTTTAAAACAATGTGCATTTGAAATTGATCCCGAGATGGATGTCGAGATAAAATTGTTTAATTTTTTTATCAGTCAGTTACAATTTTTTTGAGGTATATGACTTACATACCTCTGATTGTTTTGATGATCTATAAAAATTGGTAACTTAATCAGATAGTATACTTCATATGACCCATAACGCATTTTTGTTTTACTACAATTTTGTTGTTGTGTAATATCATCAACTCATGCTTTCCTTTAGAACAGTGATTTAGTAGAAATTGATCTTAGAGATATCGAGATAACGATTTTTAATATTGTACTTGAATTGCGTTAATTGATTTTTGCCTCGTGTATATTATTAAATCATAAATAAATGTTGTTTCATATCTTAAAATAGGATCTACATAATGATTAGTAGCTGTAGCCGTATTGTGTTAGGAAAAAATGTATACCTTAAACACCATTTTTTCTCAACAACATACAAGACAACTCACAACTCCTAATACCATTTTTGTAATAAACTACATAAAAAACCCTTCTTATTGTTTAATCAAGAAAAGTTAGCGATTTTTACTCTGAAATTTTTTTATAGAAATAATTCGTAAGAACAATTAAATACATTAAAAAATGGTGGAGATAAAGGTTATTAAATTTAGTACAATTTATTATAAAAACTGTTCAAAATGATCACCGTTGTTTCTACAACAAAGGTTAATTCGGCGAAAAAAGTTAAAGGGCAACTTCTGCAGTCCTTAAGGGCTACTTTTTAAAACATTTATGGCATTTTGGATATGCCTCCACAACTCTACTTCAGTGTTGGATGTGGAAGCATGCACTGTCTTTTTCAGAGTGCCGCAAAGATAATTTATATACGCCACTGATTATTTTTTATTACAAACTTTTACAAAAACTGTTATTTAATGTTTGTCCATTTCTGAGAAATCGTCTGCAATAATTTTATTAATGTATTTTTTTAAATTCAGCACCGTGTAACTATTAACAAGAATCTTAAAGCTTATATGAAAGTTTTATTTGAAAAACTTACCTACATATGCATCAACATTTTTAAAAAATTAGGTATTGACAATTTTCATGGCATTCATTAAACTTATTTTTACAGATAAATAAATTTCGATATTTCAAGAGTATTACAAAGATAATCCAAATTAATGAAAAACTGATAAATTTCAAGATTTATGTGCAACTTTTGGACTCAAGATTAACTTTTGATCGCGTTGCGTAAGTTGTCCTGTATTAATTAGACGATGAAAAAAAAATGTGTCCCTTGTTGAACAAATTCTGTTCCAATACTAGAATAGGCTATTTAGATCACCTCTCAAATTATACGTGATGATAAAACAACTCAAACTAAGAAAAAACGTTAATAAAAAACAGTTCATTTTCGAGATATATATTCAGAGTAAAAAAATCTCATTTATTTAAATTTTAATGAATTTAGTAACCAGTGGCGGAAATACTGATAGAGATACTTAATATTTTGTGAATTGGATAGACAGTTGATTTAATTCTGGTCGGTGTTTCTAAGAAAAAAGTTGTCTTCTATTTTATTCAAAAATGATCTATCTTCAAGTCGTCAACATAGTTGTATAAATCGAAAATAACTCGAAAATTATTAATTTCACAAAGAAATGAAGCATTTTTAATTTTTGATGGGCAATAATCCCTAACAAAAAAATTGCCAATTTTGTACACCTTACAACTGTAGAGGAAAATCAACAAATTGTTTACTGAGTGCCTTCTGGACAGCAGAAAACGTCTACTTAATGTCATTTTTGTCACTTCTTTGGTACCTTAGAAAAAAATTAAAAATTATTTTTTGTGCAAAGTAGAAAATTCTCTACATAGACCAGGAAAGGAAACATTTTGAAATTTATTAATTACTGGGCGTGATTTTATTGTTGGAAAGTCTTGGGAATGATAATACAAAAGGCGTCTCATCAAATGGGTCATGAAAAAAGTATAGCGTCATTGTATTTTATTAATTATTATTTATTAATTATTTTATTAATCTTAGCAAAAAAGTTCAACAGACGATTTGATCTAGAGAAACTCATCTTTAAAATGAGACTTTATAAGTTAAAATTGCTTTATAAACAAAAAAGTTATTGCATAATTAAAAGGAAAAAGTGCTATTTCTTTAATTGTTAATAACTTTTTAAATAATTAATAAAATATTACCAAACTTTCCCAAAATGTGAGTTTTTATATCCTTAAGAGATTTGCCAAAGATGGGCTCGATCGATCAAATAGTTTTTGCAAAATTCCATTTATTTATCCCATTTTTGCAAAAAAGGCCCATTTTCAAATTACTATTCCGTGGGCAGGGTTATGACTAAAACATTCTTTTTGGACTCATTTTCTTCGAAGGGACACCAAGTATCCTCTAGTTAAAAAAAAATATTTTTTTTTCAAGTTTAGTTGTATATAATTGTTACCAAATAGAAGGCACTTTTTTTCCCTAATAAACAAATAAAATAACTCCGAGGTTTTTAACTTTTGAAAGAAGTCATATAAACCTACAAATTGAAAAAAAAAACAAGTTTCTACAACCAATAGGTCCGGAGTTAGCAATTTTTTTTTAAATCACAGAGCAATTTGTTACAAACATTAAGACCTGAAATTTTAACATTTTGTAAATGAAGGTTTAAACTTTATGCCCTGTTAATTTTAATTGAATTTGCCCATAATTGATCAATCCAGAGCCCGTCAAAGTAAGGGTACGGGTGGTGGGGGGATCTTCCTCTCAACCAGGAAAAATTGACAATATAGGGAATATTCAATAAAGTGACCCTCAAAGTTCACGTAGAATCCGAAAATGCAATAATATATAGGGTGTCCCATTTAAAATAACAAAGTTGACGTCAACTTCCGGTATAACCGGAAACGGTACAGGAACAAAATTATCATTTTTGAAAAGAGCACACCCAAAAACCCTAATAATCTAATAGGCACTCACTGCGAGCCACCCAGTATAATACTTGTCTGATAGTTTAGCTCGAGGGTTTATTTTATTAATTTTAAAATTTTGTATCCAATAAATAAAGACAAAAACAGAAACTATGCCAAAAAAATAACTGTAAACAATAAATATTAAATGTAATTTTTATTTTAGTAGTTCTTTTATATTTTAATTATTCTGTTTAACGCCTGTTGAAATTTACTGTATTGCCATTATTAATGGAAGTTGTGGCAGTCGTAACTTAGTTATCTTCCCCAGCACGTCATTCAATCCTATGCTGACGAAAAAAATTCATATGCCCGCGTATCCGCGGCAATTTTTTCCATACTTCTTACCCACCCACGTTCATCGTTCGGAAAACGGGAGCATTTTATCCTCGCTTCCCTCGCCCGGGAATCAATCCGCATATTTGCGTTTAATCGGTCATCCCATTGAAGAGTTCCCGTCCACGCAACAGGTGAGATTCACACCGTTCTGGGCGCCCCCTCCCCTCGTTTACTATTGCGAGGGTCGTATACGGCGTGCCGGTCCCTTTACGATCGCCCTTCTGCCGTTTAGGGCCCTCTTTTTGACAGAAACCTTCAGTCCCTGTTTAGCTTTGGTAGTGTAGCCTGCAGAGAGCTCGGAAGAGGATTGTACGGGAAATTCCAGCCGCTTAGGAGGAGACGTCCCGGTGTTTTCGGTTCTAACGCGGCCAGGGGGAGGTTTTCACACGACGGTGGTGCCATGAGATGGTAGTTTTCGACGTCGGAATGGGTGAGTTGTATTTTTTGTGTGCGATAGGCGATAAGACGCTCTACAGCTTTGTTTATCTGACAAATGTTTGTTTCCTGGAGATTAGATTCGTATCGCTGTGGGAAATTTACGGTCATGGCATGATTTCGTGGCTGAATTTTTTGATAATCGTTTGATTACTGATGTTAAAATATTGGAGTAGAGCGATCTGAATCATTTCTAAAATATGCTACGTGTTGGTAGAGTTAAAACTACCTTATCAACATTCTGAAATTAAATATTTTCCCTGTCCACACGACGATATTGACAAATGACTTATACCGCACTGAACAACATATATTTGAAATAATCACATACCAAAAATTGATGATTATTTGTGAACTACATGACTGACAATATTTACATATAGTATACAGTTTCTTTGAGTTTGTTTCTTTCTCAAAAATGAGTTTGTACCTTTGATGTATTTTCTAGCCGCCATTACGACAATGAGGTTATGTTTGTTATTCATCGTCTCTTTGTCTTTAATTTAATGTTTCTGTAATGCCATATAATAAAACTATTTATAACTAAGTTATCTGTAAAGAAAGAATGTATTTAAAAATCCACTAAATCTGTTTAAATTTATGATGTATGTACTTCGGATCCTTTTATATAACAGATGTTCCGACGTCATAGAAAAATACTCAATGATCGTCGTTTACTATTACTACTACTGTTATTTGTAATTGTAGTTAAATTAGAAATTATCTGTAGGTACTTAAAAACTTCGTATGTGACTGGTCAACAATTTCAATAGGGATCTTATCTTATCAGGTGGATCAATACTATTATGTTAGACATTTTTCTCGATTGACGCAGATAAAACAAATTAACAATCATTTATTACACACATGATGGTAACATTTTTTTAATGGCCATTCAAATTTGCTTTCACGTGATTATAAACAACATTTTAATCATGTTTTTTGCTGATATCAATGATACAATTTCTGGTGATTAGATTACTTGTTTTGCACTAATCTGATATTTAGACAAATTATAATGTAATGTTCATTTATCTGTCAAATATCCTATAATTTTGAGATTGCTTGTCGCTAAAGTGCCTCATTGCAGTCACTAAAGTGCCTAAAGTTGCCTAAAGTGCCTCATTGCCTAAAATGTCTCATTGCATGCCGCTAAAGTGTCTCATTGCATGTCGCTAATGTGCCTCATTGCATGCCACTAAAGTGACTCATTTCATGTCGCTAAAGTGCCTCATTTGATGCCGCAAAGTGCCTCGTTACATGTCGCTAAAGTCAGAGAAAAATTTCTACTGCCAATGGTAATTTATGAAGAGCTGAATATTTGTGATATTCTAATGTTTGGGATATTCCAATGTATTTATACATGCGGCCTACTGAATAATAATATGCCGCCCCCTCTCCCGCACAAGTCTCCGACTTCTGGGCGGATCCTTGCGATTAGAATGGGGTGTAAGACAATGTTATTGTTATATTATATTTTAAATTTCACCCTTTTACTAAATCTGTAATATATTGAACTTTCTTTACGATTTACAATTAGATACCTCTCTCTATTCAAAAGTCAACATCTACTGAAAAATGAGCCTCTAAATGTTGTTTCGCGGAAATGTAAGGGAAAACTGTTATTGTGTTTCCAGTGACAGTCCTATATTTAATCGAATATTTGATTTGAGTACGTTTCGATTAGGTAGGTAGGCAGTAATCTTCATAATGTATACGTCAAAGGGTCTTAATGCATTAAAAAAAAAAATTGACATATTTATATATCTTTGATGTAGGAAAATAATTAATTTATCAATTCTAAGTCAGCATATAATTTACATTAATATAAATTTAGCTCAACTTAACTTTACCACCCTATTATTATATTAGGTAAAGTTATATTCTAAATGTAGAAATGCAGTAATAGGAGCTGCAGTACTAAAAGTTTCAAATACTCGACTCAAGAATTAAACCGGATTGATCTAGGTATCCATCTATTAATTTGAATCCCACAGCAGCAGATTTGTATCTTGGATGATGTATGTGTCCATTAGAGGGTTGTAGAATAATCCAAGCGACTGGGCCTATGGGTGTACCCAGCGGAGATTTGCAAGACCTAAAAATAAAAAATAAGAAATAAAAAGTTTACAATTTTTATTTCTCGAATTACTTTCTACCATTAACCTTGTTTCTAGAACAATCCAAAACAGTTTCCAACAGTCAGGTGTATCCAATGTAACGCTCATCAAAAGTTCAAAATTCTTTGTTTCGAATCAAATCAAATCTGTTGGAAACAGCTTCTAAGAACAAAGCATGTACGGATTTCAAAAGGGTTTATACCCCGTGTCCCATTAAAATCGATACACGTGATTAGCTTGTCAGTAAAGCTTCTAATCCAAAAATATCTTAATTGAACGTTGTTCAGATCATTGGGGGAAAGGGTTGCTGACCTTGAATTTGTCCATAACCATGACCTTGAAGGCCAATCAAGACCTTGGATTCAAGGTCACTTGAAAGTCGACTACAGAAATTGATCATGATGACCTCTACAAGGATGTTCGGGATCATGAATCCGTGATCTTGGATTTAATCTTGAAGGTCATTTGAAGGCTGACTTTATTTCTTTTATTTTAAATTTTCTTGCAATTTTTCGTCACACTAGCTCCCTTACTTTGCAACACTCAAATATGTCCTCAATTCTCAAGCAGAGTTATACCTTTGTTGAGTCATGATTGAGTAACTTGATAAAAATCTCATCCACTCTGTGGGGGCAAACATATACCGAGGTTGCTTCAGGGGTGACGGATCATTTGAACACGCTGTGACCTTGACCTTGACTGAATTCATTGCCCGATTAAAAAATAGAGGGTCCCATTGAAAATTATGAAGTTGACCTTCAATTGACCTTCAAGGTCAAAATCAAATCCAAGGACAGAAACCGCTTTTCCCCAATGAACTGAACTTTCATCTAGGGTCATTTTTGGATAGGAGTGTAGTATTGGTTTAAAAGATAGATCATTGGGGACAGCATAACTTTTCTCCGTGTGTATATCAATAAATGTTAGCTTTTGAACAGAAGCAGGTAGATTTATAGTAAAAGATAAGATTTGCCAAGAAACACTTGCATTTTTTTTCTGGAATCTATACTGATACAAAAATTGTGCAGAAGAGCAAAAGTTTGTTAGTGAGTTTATGTTTATCTTCGTCTATCCCAAAGTTCAAATTTCATAAAAATGTATTGAAAATGATGGGAGTTATCGTAAAAAGCAAATTCTTTGAACAGTCACAATTTTGTACAAATTTAAACCTTTCAAGACATCTCGTCCTTGTACGGACTCCCTGTACTCCTAAGTGGAAAGTAGTTACATTTTTTTTTGTGGATGCTGAGACAATAAAACGGCGTTCCTTTCTTGCAGAAACCTACGTGCCCCAAATACCTACCCGTTCATCTTAGAATTTGTTTCTTCTAATTAAAACCCGGCATTGTGCAGCGAGCGGCCGACCGGGAGGCGGCGGGGGGAGGGGCGCGGGGACGCAGTCTGGAGTCTTTATAGATGGAAACCGTCGGGGCCGATAAGCGGTCCCCCAGCGTTCAAGCGGAGTTTGTTTATCAGTTGTAGGCTGATTGATGAGTTCTGATAAGAGCGGGCCCGGCCGTTATCAGCGGCGTGCATCGTTGCCAGCTCCTCCGGCCCCTCGCACGGCATCGGCCCTTATCGCTCCACCAATCGGGCTATTTGGCCTCTATGGAGGAGATGTTATCGGCTTAACTAGCTCGGCCGACCCGGTAACGATCGTATCGGACCGGGACTTTTCATACGCCACCCACTGTAGATCATACTGGCACCTAAAACTGCGAATTTTGCGAGGCCCGGTGAGAAAGTGTCCGGCTCGTAAGTTTCCGAAAAATGCAGATACAAGCCGGATAGCGGTAGGTGGCGGCGAGAGTAGATCAAAGGTCCCCTTTCCAGATCTTTTTTTACAGAAAATGATATAGCGCCTTTCATCTTCCTGGAATCACAGTGTCCTGCGTTCTTGCACCACAACAAATGAAAAATTTTAGGGTAATTTTTTTTCGAATTTTACGCATCTTTCGAATTTCCACTACGAAACTACTCACAAACTAGAAATTTACTTTCATACCGGTTTTGCAAGCCACCAAGAAAGACCAAAGCTTTCACCGCACCTTTGAAACCAACCGCAGTTGTACGCAAAGCCGGGAGTATCTTGTAACACTGCCTAAACAGCGTAGCCAACGTCCAACAGCCCAAAACTACTCTTCTAAGCCAGTTCTCAAATTTTCACCGATGTTTCGAATCTAATCGAAGTTGGTTGTGAAGTCTGCTGCAACATTTGAAAGACTTGAGCTATTCTTGTAAGTCACGAAAACGGTGTACAAATTTTCATCCAATGTTTGGAACTCTATCGCTAGAAAACTGAAGTTTACAGAGTAGAAAACCGCTCCGGACATATCAAGTCAAAGTAGATGACATTTACAGAATTCTATGCTGTTAGCAAAACGACTGCCGAAGATGACCGTAGATCGCCTAAATTTTCACGTATGTTTCGAATCTTCTGGAAATCAGCCCAAAATACAAGAAAAGTATTCATCGACTATTGACACAAGCCCGTCACCAATTTTTAATATTTTTTCAGAAGAATTTTTAATATTTTTTCAGAATCAGGGAACCAAATACAGGGTACTATAGTAAAAGTAGCGGAACGGCAGAATAACTCGGCGGGAGAGCATTTTAGAGAAAAATGTTAAATACAAAAGTTTCAGGATTTCTCCCTGGCTATCCTATGGTGATCTTGACATTGACCTTGACCTTGAAGATCATTTTAAGGTCAAATGTGATTTTTCAAAAGGGACCCTATACTTTTGACCCCAGAAATTAAAAGAGCGGAAAATTTTACGTTCAGATATGACCTTGAGTGACCCCTTCCTTTTGACCTTGGGGCCCCCACAAGGTCAAACTAACAAAAGTACAGGAACGGCAGTATAACTCGGCGGGAGAGCATTTTAGAGAAAAATGTTGACCTTGAAAAGACTTTTAAGGTCAAAGTCAAGGTCAATATCTAGGTCGGATAGCCAGGGAGAATTCCTGAAAACTTTTCTACTTAACATTTTTCTCTAAAATGCTCCCTCGCCGAGTTATTCTGCCGTTCCGGTACTTTTGCTATACCCTGTATATTGCGTTCTCGCACCAAGAGAGCGGCAAAATTCTTAACGATGTTTCAAAATCAATACAATCTGCTTTCAAAAAATTGTGAAAATTTTGTACAACCTTTCGATTTGAAGAAAATTGTAATTTACTGATACAATATTTTTACAATAAATGAATGTGCAATTTATGATCTGCGGAGGCCCTATACCTTACAAATAACAATAAATTTGGAGCTTAATACACGTATTGGCCAAATCCTTATTCCTATTTTAATGTTGAGTTGCTGCATCAGCGACCGAACCTGGTACATACTGCCAACCTCTTGGTTCTTCAATTGAGATCAGAAAGACTACACCAGGGTTGATGTTCGATCACATGCCTTAATGGGTCCGCAGAGATCCTGTTCTAAGTCCGCCTTAGGTTTGGACAACTGACTTCTTTGGATTTTGCCCATCTTTGGATTGTAGTCGCTTGGAACGAGTGACTGACATAGTCTGACGTGGTAGTGTGGTTTCGCAGTGTGATTCCCCATTTCGAGTTTTTATTTTCCGCAATTTGAAACTAGGGTATTTCTGCAGCGCATTGTCGGACTATTCTACCGACAGCATTTGCCTTCGACGATGTCTACTGCAGCTCTGGTGTTGGCGGGCTGCTTAAAGTTTCGTAAAGAATTTCGGCGGAAATTTTCGAAACATGGACAAAAGCTACTTTGGGTACCCTTAGACATGAGTTTCTACTTTGGCCAGGATTGGCTCTGCGCAGAGTAGTTGAAAACAGCTTCGTTGTTCCGATTGGAAGGTTGAGTGAAAATTGGACGACATTGAAAACGTTATAAAAAAATTGTAAGGTTTAATGAATGCAAAACATATCTAAATAGACCAGGGAAATAAGGCAAAAAAATCCTTGTTCGGGACAAAAAATGATCCAGGTATCTGACAAGTGTTTTAGGTAATATTGACCAATCGGAAGAAGTCCTAAATTAAGTGCAAAAAATGCAAATTTTCGCTGTTTTTGCCTACCATTGCAAAAGTTTATATTCGATTGAAAATATAAAGTGATCATTACTTGAAGCATAAATCAAGCTTTAAAATGGCGTTTTATACAAGTTGATAAATTAATTTGTTGTTTAGAAATTTGCAAAATAAGGGAAAAATAAAAATTAACAATGTCTTGTAAAAATCCATCTACAACTATGTTATAAACACTCCAAATTTCAGATCGATCCATCAAATAGTTTAAATTTTATTCAAATCGTTTATCCCAGAGACCATTATTTTGCAATAACATTAGTCAGAAAATAACGACGATACAGCAATTCTACGGGTACCATAAGAAAGAAGAAGAGCTAAACTATCATTATGAATAAAAAAAGTGAAAAAAAAATCGTTTTTTTTTATTGAAAATTTATGTTTCAAAAATAGTTACATCTTTAATTTATAAATAAATTGAATAACTTTTTCCCTATTGCTCGGAGATAAAATATTCTTTCATATTCGGAAAGCTGACATTTTTAGACAAATTAAAAAAAAATGTCCTAGGCCAATTTGGACCAGTTAGCTTTTTTTTTAAATCATAACTAATTTGTTTATAACAATTAAGAAACCTAATTAGCACCATTTTGAAGCTAAAGGCTCAAAGTTTAATTAGAAGAGTTTTTAAAATGATTGCTCCATAACGAGAACTTCGGTGAAACTTCAAAAATGATGAAAACTAGTCGGAGGGTGTGGTGAGAGAACCTAAAAATTGGATGGATTTCAATGTTTTTTTTTTAATTTGTATGTACTCTTCGCGTACATTACAAATATACAATTTGTTTATAATTTTATTAATAAATGTTTTTCAAAAAAATCTATATTTTTTATGATTTTTTTTTCTCATAAGAATAAGTTTTTAGCACTTTCTTTAATAAATAATTTTCATGTTGGACCAAACAAACGGATGTATCCCCACTTAGAAGACAATACGATATTACACACTTTCACAGTTTATACTAATTTCGTTAGTAAATATATATTTTTTAATTATAATACTTGTTAATAGTAAATACATATATTTCTTAGTAAATAAGTTTGGAAGTGTTATTAATTTTTTTAAATGAAATCAAGTAAAAAGACAAATAAAAGAAATTAACTTATTTTTCGTGTAAATATTAATAATAATAATACATTTTTTATGAAAATTTAATAAAATTAAAAATGTTACTATTTTTGAAACATAAATTTTCAATAAAAAACGATTTTTTTCACCTTTTTTTATTCATAATGATAGTTTAGCTCTTCTTCTTTCTTATGGTACCCGTAGAATTGCTGTAGGTATCTTCATTATTTTCTGACTAATGTTATTGCAAAATATTGGTCTCTGGGATAAACAATTTGAATAAAATTTAAACTGTTTAATGGATCGATCTGAAATTTGGAGGGTTTATCACAAGACCCAACTTTTCATGCATATAGCATAGTTGTAGATGGATTTTTACAGGACATTGTCAATTTTTATTTTTTCCTTATTTTGCATATTTCTAAGCAACAAATTAATTTATCAACTTTTATAAAACGCCATTTTAAAGCTTGATTTATGTTTCAAGTAATGATTATTTTATATTTTCAATTGGATATAAACTTTTGCAATGGTAGGCAAAAATAGCGAAAATTTGCATTTTTGCACTTAATTGTTAATAAATAAAAAACCTCAACGAAAGGAAAGTGGTAGGATTTCTTCCTATAGGTCAATATCACCTAAAACACTTGTCAGATACCTGGATAATTTTTTGTCCTGATAAATTCTTATTTCCCTGGTCTAAAAGGAGTCATAAAGGAAATGGTATTAGAAAGGTCAGTAATTCCGTAGATGTCGCCCTGCCGTCAAAATTTTAAATTCAGGAGCGCTTTGGACTCATTGCCTGCGGGCTGATCATCGGTGCTGTCTAGGCTTTTTCAATCCCCAAAGACTGCTGTGAGCATTTGTGGGATGATTTCTCGAGCGTTTTGGTAGATTGGGTCATAAATTCGAATGTTTGGCGAAAATTTCAAATATCTCGCCACTTCTCAGCTGTTTGTTTTGAACATATTTGTGTTTCTGCATCTTCAAATCAATCGAATGGAGCTACATAAGAGAAAAATGCGTTCGTGATTTTAGTACTTATACAAGTTTAGCTGGAAAGCAAGACAAACTGTTGTCTCAATTCCAACGGTCTAATTTAAACCAGAATTGCGTTTGCACTCGGGAATAGTTTTTCGCGATCCGCACCGGCACTTCCTCCCTCCCTCCCCATCCGCCTGGAACTGCATAGATTAGATTCAACGACACGAGCACTTCAATTTCCATACAGCCCAGATTCCGCGCGCGCCATCTCCTCCCTGCAATGGTCCTAATTTAATCGCAGTAGGCGCTCCTTAAGCGGTTATCTTTTCGGCCCAGAGCGCACACACACCGTTTGTATTTGTAGAGCCCGGGGGTCGCCTCCGGCCGGGGTAGATTGGGGCCCGGCGGCAGCGGATGTCGGAGGACAGGCCGGCCCTCTTGTTAACGTGTCACGTCGAGTTGTTAACCGACGCGAACACTGGTAACGCGGCCAAATGACGTGTAAGAAGCCCGACTGGAATTTTAATCGGAGCCGTAGGAGATGACCATTTTATCGGAGTGGATTATTAGGGACCCGGGACTGCCAGATATTACGTGTCCTAATGGCCTCATATTTATTCACTGCGGACGACGCGGGCGATCTATTTTTCGACGAAACCGTTAATTCATCTTCAGGGCCCCTGACAAGGGCTGATTAGAAGTGATAGAGTCGCGGAGATAAAGCGGTTTGGCACTACGGAAAATAGCATTGTTTTTGCCTCTGTAGTTTTGTAATAATTTCATCACACATATCTGTGGTAGCCAGTGTATATTCAAACATACAGGGTGTCTCATAATTAGTGTCCAATAATTTACCACTTGATTCAATCGCCAAAAATAAGAATATTTCTTCATATAATCATGTGTCGAGAAATGCTTCCTGAAGGAACTACACCCCCCCTAAAGGGGGTCTCAAAAAATTCATTTTTTTTAAATATTTCCGGAACGAGTTGATGGAAAATTATGAATTTTAATTCATGAATTATGAATCATGAAATCATGAATTAATATAATAAAATTGTTTGAGAACATAAATAATTAAAATATGTTGATGGCCAAATGAACAATAGAAATTTTCTACACATTATATACAAATTATTACAATTTTTTACCCTTAGCAGAAAACTTTTTTAAGGACGCCTATGAAACTCATTAAATTCTATAGTTAGGCGTTTTTATACATGTTCAACTGACTTCGAAAATACTATAATTCATCTTCTCGAAATTCTAGATACAGCTGTCCTGTCAGCCTTTCATCAAACAAATAAGATCCTGTTAACTGATATTCAATTACACCACATCACACATTAATTGACAATGTATTGGGATTTTTTTTTGTATTTCCATATTTCAGTATGGATAACGCTGTTCTTCTGGTACTTGAAGATGGATTGTCCAACTGTAGTCCCTACATTGCCGTTACAAAATCCAAATACAAATATAATATCCGCGAATTCTTCGTTTGTGAAAAACTGACATTTTGGAAAACTCGATTGAATGCAATTAAACCGAAAATTGAAATATGCGGCGATGAAACGGTTACAAAAATATGGGTTTTTTCTCCCATGGAAACAATTTGAAAATGCTGTTTATATAAATAACAAAGACTTCAGGATGTTTGTAAGGGGGTATTTTAGAATCAGTTCCACATCTATCTCCCACTAAACTGTGTGTACAGTTTACTCACAGAACAGATATACCTATTATACATATTATTGTGTTTATTATATCTTATGTTTCTTGCTTTTTTTATGTGTAAATCTATGAAAAAATGTCAATCTTAAAAAATTCTGCTTGTCCTCAAACTTAAACATATTACTGTTAATGTTATGTAATGTTATAAATGTATTTCCTGGAAAATTTAAAAGTGGCCTCAAACAAAGTACCCCAATATTTTTAGAAAATTAATATACCAAAACCAGTATTTTGGACAAACGTTTGGAACACCTTAAGAAAAGATAAAATACGACCCATTTCTATTGTTTCTCAACTTGTAACTGTGTTTTTAAAGTATATATTTGTTTCACTTTTCAAAGTTCAATTTTCATAAGTTAACTTATATCATATCAATAGTAGAAATGTTTATCTACCAAATACTCTATTATGCATTTCATTCGATACAGATAAGGTATAAAAAAAAAGAGATATTTTACGCCATGTGTAATAAATTATTATTAATAACGCCGTCACATTTAAACATAATTTTCTATACTCGACTATAATCTAGCAACCCAATCTCGATTTCCATCGATAAAATTGCGAAAATAAACAATGGTAATTATTATCTGCATGTAATTTATCTCGGTTGTATTAAGAAATACATAGTTGGCATTTCAAATGGTAAATATTGTACCCCGCTAGAATCCAAGACACACATTACTTTCGCAGACAATATGCTTGGGTTTCGAGATGGCAGATAGCGGCGTTGCCGAATTTGGTAAATTTTCATCGTGCGTTAGATTATCTCTCCTAATAAGGGTGGTCGTGTAAACTTGAATATGTAGAATGTGTCGGTATGATTCAAACACACCGATGCGGGTTGCATAATCGCATAATTTGTACAGGGTGTATCCTAAGTGCCAACGTTTAAGCATAGGAGGAAGAGTAGTCAGTTTTGTAAAAAATAAATGTGGATGCTTTCAGGTTTCGCCATTTTTTCCTTTTTCTTAATGTTGTCTTGAGTTTCAATTGGAATGGAGATATTCTTATGATGTTATTCTATCAAGAATCCAATTAAACAACAGCAATACAACTTCCAGTTAATTCTCATGAAAATTGATGTTAACTAGTTCGTAAGGATGTTTATTATGTCAAAAATACAAATAGAACATAGTGAGAATCCAATTTCTAAAGTATTTTATTAAGGATTAAAAACCCAAATGGATCACAATATGACAAAGATTTCAAACGAAAAACTGAAGTGTATATGTTTATTCATGTCAAGAAACCTAACGGATATAGTTTCCAATGGTTCCTTATGAAAACTGGTGTTAAATTATGCCAATTCAATGTTAATTCTGTCAAAATTCCAAATATAACATAATATGAATTTCCAATGAAAACAAGTTCAGTTAGTTCAATTTGTATATGTGTACCCATCAATAACTCGAATAGAACATTATAAAAGTACAATTTCTGGAAGATTTTTATGAAAACTGAAGTTAAACTATTGCAATTGGATGATCATTTCATGAAACATCCAAATGGGACATAACAAGAACCCAGTATCCAACGGACGTCTACTGGTTTCAAGCAAAAGCTATTAAGATTTAATAAATATGCCCGATTAGATATTAAACGCAACAAGAATTCAATTTTCAATAGATTTTTACAAAAACTGATGTCCAATTAGTTCATTTGGATGGTTATTCCGTCAAGAATCTAAATGGAACATAACTATCCAATTTCCAAATAGATCTTATGCAACTGGTCTATCTAATTCAATTGGAATGTCAAAAGATCAAATGGGAATGTGAATTTAATTTCCAATGGATTTTTATGAAAACTAATTTTCACATAATTCAGTTGGATGTTCATTCCTTCAGAATTTCAGATTGAACATAATAAAAATCCAGTTTCTAATGAACTTTTGAAAATACTGAAATATACTTACTTGATATGGGTGTATACTCATATCAAGAATTCTAATAAGATTACAATTTCCAGTAGATTCTTGTGAAAACTTAATTAGTTCCATCAAATTCCTAATGGAATATTATGAAAATTGAAGTTGAACTATTCCAATTGGATTACATGAAACATCCAAATGGAACATAACATGAACACAATATCCAATGGACATTTTTTACTGATTTCAGTCAAAAGCTATCGAGATTTACTAAAGCGAACATATGCCCAATTGGAATTAAACTCAACAACAAATTTCAATAGATTTTTATAAAAACTGATGTCCAACTAGTTCATTTCAAGAATCAAGAATCTAAATGGAATAACTATCCAATTTTCAAACTGTTCTTATTATACAACTCAAAGCTACCCAATTCAATTATTGTACCACCAATGAATCAAATGGGACATAATGTGAATTCAATTTCCAATGGATTGCTATGAAAACTAATTTCCAGTTCAGATAGAACATAATAAAAATACAGTTTCTAATGAATTTCTTTTGAATATTCAAGTATACTTGCACCACATAGATGTATATTATTATCAAAAATTCTGATGAGATAATTTCCAATAGATTCTTATAAAAACTTAATTAAATGTTTGTTTCATCAAAGAGTATAAATCAAATTCCTAGAGGATTCTTATGAAAACTGAAGTTAGATTATTCCAACAGGATGTTTATTCCGTCAAGAATCCAAATATAACATGAATTCAAGTTCAATTGGATTCAACTGGATCCTTTCACCATCAAGAATATCAGTCAGACAAAAAAATACAATTTCCAATGAATTCTGATGAAAATTTATGTTCTAGAGGATGTTTATTATATTAGAAACACAGTAAGGAACATAACATGAATAAAATTTCCAGTAGATTCTTATGAAAACTGAAGTTATTCCAGTTGGATTGTTCCAAGAATTAATTATTGCATTGGATTTCCAGTAGATTTAGCTCAAGTAAAGGCTGTTAAAATTAAATATGACTGAATAAAAGTTCAGATTCCAATGAAAATTGAAACAATAATTGTTCTTGGCTCATATAGGCATTCAGGCATATTGTTTTCATCATACTTTATGTTCACGTTTTTATAGGTATGTCCTTTCTCTTCCTTACCCATCTCTGGAGATTTTAAATATACAGTCAATATTACCTTATAAAAATGGTGGTGATCCCTTATGCGATCTCGTGTCTAAGCAAGAGTTTTCCATTCAATTCGCCCTCGGTGATAACCGGCAACGTGGCCTCGCCGCACCGGTACCGACTGCGCGGCAATGCCGGACGAAGATGGTCCCGATAAGATGGCAGAAAGGCGATAAGGACGCGGTGCGATTTGAGATATCGCGAAATGGGATGAGATGGTATCAGATGATGACGCTGCCGGCCGACTCCATCGGGCTGGGACGGGGACGGGGTGCGGTGTATGAAAACTCGATTCAGGTGACGCTCTACACGAGAGAACAGAATGAAACAGATGTTGCGGCCGCCACGGATGTACTTTTGTATGTAAATCAGGGCCAAATGTTTATTTTGGCCCGTTGGAAATTAACCGTGTGGGCCCTGAGGTGACCCACTTCCATTTATGTTTCCGCATTGGAGAGACAATTGTTTCTTTTTTAAATAATTAAGGAACACGTTGCCTTATCCAATACTTCAAAGAGTACGGCAATGCATTTTTAAGAAACAGTTTAGGGTAGTATTTGGTATGTTACACTAGTTTATTTATAAGTATTGCAATAATACGAATCAAACCTCAGCTGTTCGCACGGAATGCGCCAGCCAATTGTTTATTTGCCCTTGAGATAATGATTATATACAAAGATGTCGCCCAGGATGCCGAACCTAAGAGAGATTGTTCTTTGTGACAGTGGTGCCTGGTCAGCGCCGGAATAAGGTTGATTAATATTATACGTGTGTGATAGCTTCAATACATTTGTTTAATGAATTGTAATTTTGAGAGTAATATGCTATACCTACTCGTTTATGTTTTTGAAAACCCCATGGCGCGCCACGTGTTCCCGGTCTTAATGGCTGTGGTTCCTTCGAAGTGTGCTTTGTAAGTTCTACGGGATCTTACATGCGCTTCGATTGACACATACTGGGTGGTGTTGAGGTAGGTGGCATAATAATAGTATGACTCAGGCACTTGGTAGTTGGGATACTAACTAGTTGGCGTCCGGGCGATCCTCGACTTCTTTCAGGCGACCCTAGCTAGTTGTTGAAGAAAGAATGATGCATATTTACTAATTAATATAATGGAAACGTATAGAAGGATACACCTTGAATCCTAAAGTTAGGGGGAGTGTAAGCCCCCGGTGAGTTACCTATTTATTTGTTTTTATTGGCAGAACAGTAACTTTCGTTATTTGTTTCATTTCTGGCGAATGACCCGGCTGTTGTCGTGATAACTGCTTTATGATGACCCATGTATAAAAGGTAACAATACCAACAATAACATCTATTTTACAGGTATTAATTATTTCTGATTCAGGTATGCAAACATTTTAGAAGGTACAGCGATGAAAATGAAATTAGCTTGCAAGACCCTCATTCAACTTTGAAATCTTAGCTACGAAGCCGCTTGTAGGCCCTCTACGCAAGAAAAACCCCAATCAATCTATCACGGCCTAATGTTAAATTTACAAAAAATACCACCTGGAAACAAAAAATATGGTGATATAGGAAAAAAATTCTAAGAAAGATAATGTTTCTTTCCTGTGGCGCATAAACGACGAAGTTAACCTAAAAAATTCATAAAAGTCAAAGAAACGGTTTTTCGCTAATAAAAAAATATAATTCCAATCGAAAAATGGTATATGAGAAAGGTAGCTATTAAAAAAACTATCAATTCGTATTTTTAAATATATCCGTTGCTATATTACTTTTCGAGATATGTATATCGAAAAAACCGACTAAAATTGACTTTCTTTGTGTTTGCTGCATCTCTTGCAAATTAAGGTTTTGAAACTTGTTACTTACTGTAAATGTGGCGCAAGGCAAGTAAAAAAAGGCCTTTTTTAAATTAAATGATATTAAAAATTTTTCGAGTTATATCGATTTTTCGAAATAAGATCGTCTCGAAAATCGGCTCTTCTTGCTTGACGAATAGTCGTAGAGAAACGAATCAGCACTCATTTTTTCCCTTAAGAGTTGTACTTTCATGGTAAAAAAGAGGGTTAACGATTTTATTCATTTCAAGTGTCCAAAAATGACTTTAAAAAAAGTAAAAATTTTTTTGCCGCGTTTTTCTTGAATATCTTTTTCGATTTTCATTTCTCGATAATGTCTGATACAAGAATCGATTGCTGGCATCAAGTTATTCAAAGAAAAAGCGACCAAAAAATTTTTACTTTTTTCAAAATCACTTTTGGACACTTGAAATTAATAAAATCGTTATCACTCTTTTTTTACCATGAAACAACTCTTAAGGAAACAAAAGAGTCCTGATTCGTTTCTCTACGGCTATTTATCGAGCAGGAAGGGCCGATTTTCCAGATGACCTTTTTTTCGAAATATCGGTATAACTCGAAAAATTTTTAATATTTTTAAGTTTAAAAACAGGCAGTTTTTTTGCTTGCCGATGGCTATATTTACAGCAAGTAAGAAGTTTCAAAACCTTGATTTGCAAAAGATACAGCAAAAACAAAAAAAGTCATTTGTGACGGTTTCTTCTATATATCTCGAAAAATAATATAGCAATCGAAATCTTTAAAAATACGAATCGATAGGTTTTTTTAATAGCAACAACTTTCTCCTTTAACTTTTTTTCGATTGGAGTACAAGTTTTTTTTTACTTTTGCGAATTTTTTTAGTTTTATGGTTTTATTTTTTTAATTAATACTTTTTATCATTATTGTTGTTGTTTCTTTCTTTTACTGTTTGTATCGTATTATTCCTTTATTGCGTGCGTTATGGCACTTATTTAGTTTGTTTTTGATTTTAAACAAAAGAAATATATGAATGTTTCACTATCCTGTAGATAAATAAATATTAAATGAAAAATAAAAAATAAAAACTTAATTCAAAATTGACATTTCTATACAGAAAAGCACACATTTCCTTTTTTCCATAACAGTTTATTGTTAATAGAACTAGATTAGTCGTATAAGAATCAATTTTGACTGACTAGTTATTATAGCAATTATAGCAAGTCATTAATGATAAGGTTTCTAGGAGCAGATAAGGATACACCTATTTATATACAAATTAGTAATAGAAAAACTTTGTTATTAAGCAGTAGCGTGCGGTTCAATACCTGAAATTTATTTAACAGATAAAATTTTGTTTTATGTGTATTTTTAATTTTTAGCTTCACTTTTGTAGTTTTTCTAATGAGATTTTTGAATTCGTAGAACTAGAAAAGTCTACTCTGTATATGCTTTCTAATATAGAAAATACATCAGTGAAAAAAATCATGCACTTTTAAAACGAAATTCTGATATAACATTTTTATAATCAGATTTAACATTTCCATGTAATTTAATTTGCCAGATCAAAGTCTGTATTATAACATTTTTTATGTGTAAAAATGACAAATATATGTACTATCATCATCTACATAAACACTTGTATTCATTTTTCCAAAACGTGATACCGCTGACGGCGATTGTATTACTAATATCGACTAATATTTTTTATATCTTATTAATTCAAAGGTAGATATCAAATCTCTTAATGTGTTTTTGTATAAATTTTATCTCCATCCATCTTAATGTAATCAAATTATAAAACTGTCATTGCTACTTATTCATAAAAAGAAGTGTTTGTTCCTTATCTTAATCTATATTTCATTATATTTTTAAATTGTACTACCTACACAAATAATTCTCTTTTTTTTTTCAGGTACGTATTCACCTGGATCTCGACAACTTAGCGTCTTTGTAAGTGAAATATTTTAACTATTCGCTAGACTCGTCTGATGTGACTTATTTGGTAGGATTTGCAATGCAAATATGTAGCTTACGTCATCGGCGTATTAGTTTAGGTGATAGGACTGTTTGAATTTTGATGCACAAGTAGGAGATAAAACTGCATATCCGTAACTTTAAAGATATCAAGCTAACTGCATGGGTATCTTTTAGATTGTAGTAAAATACACTTTTTTAATTTCACAATAAAGAACGCCCTAAATGACTGAAAAATAAATTTTAGTTAAAAGCTGTTATAAAATATAAAATTATACAGAAGAGACTTCAACAGTTCCTGCAGTCACAAAGTCAGAATTTCCCCATCCACATGAACACAACTAATATTCATAATATACCACAAGTAATTAATTTAGTTGGCACCTGAAAACACAAAACTCGACACTATAACTACAAAATATTAAAAACTAATAAATAAATAGATTGCGACACAATTAACGACTATTAACTTCGAATTGAATTTTCAAACTACACTAATGCGAAGAATTACAGGGTCAAAACAATTTCCGAAACTTTTTCGTGATTTTAACGGACTGTATTTAGGTGTTAAATGGTCATATCGGGAATTAAAAAAAAGCATTTTGAAGCTCTAAGATTGAAGTTTTCAGATCTTTCGGTCGAAATTTTTTGAGGAGCTATCATGCTATTGTAAGAAATAATTTTGCAATTTTATTTTTTGAGTCCACGGACTTGGAAAAATTTTTTTCAGCTAAGCCATTGCGTGGACCAGATAGCTTGTTTATTCAGCTTCGATTTCCTTCTTTTTAAATTTCGATACGACCATTTTTCATCGAAATATCGGACTTTTAATGGAAAAGGATTCTTTTGTCTTGAATCATCGATATCTCGGCAACAAATAGTCGTACAGAGAATTGAAGGGCAGTTTCGAAAACTGGAATAAATTTCCTATAACATACTACCGCAACGTTTCAGAAAAAAAAAATTTTTTCATCTTTTACGCGAATTCTAAAAAAAAACAGGAAAAAAGGGTAATTTATGGTTTTTTAGATTGGCGGCTAAATTACAAATATTCACGAAATGACTAATGTTAAGCATGACCTTTACAGTTCGATATACCCAGAAGAACCCTGTGAAGTTTCATCTCGATCTAGCGAACCGTTTCTTTGTTTAAAATAGTCAAATTTTAGAAAAAAATTAAAGGGTCGCGTTTTTTAAGTTTAAACACTTCATAATCATAATTAAAATAATATGCGTTTTTTCACATTTTTACGGCAAATAACGTTTATACTGATTGATTTTTTTTGTTTTTTTTTGGGACGTTGAAGAATAATTGTTCGACTTTTCCATCCTATGCTTCTGTTCATCAACTTTTGATTAAATTAAAATTAAAGTTGATAACCCAAACCAGATTTCAACCACGATTCATTTATACCGTTTTTTGAGACAAATTTCTAATTAATTTTTGTGCAGTCTGTGTTCACCTAAAAAACAGTTTTTTTCAAAACCACCCTTTTTCTTCTCTAAAAAAAAATTTTTTCTTCAATTTAAACGTTATTTGCGGTAAAAATGTCAGAAAACCTCAAAAAAAAATTCTTCCATTTTAATCATGATTATGAAGTGCTTAAGGAGGTATATCGGGTTTACTCAAATGCACAGATGTACTTGAAATTTATATAGCGTATTACCCAGTGCTCCCTCTGTGCGTCATATTTTTTTAAATTTTATTTTTGAATCTAGATTTTGAGATATTATTGTTGAAAGTTGTTCACATAATATGGCGAATATGGACGGTGCGGCTCTTTTTTTTGCCCATAACCGAGAAAAAAATGTAGAAATTGTGAAACAAAACTTTTCCATAGATAGTACACATCTTATTTTTGATGTAAAACTAATGTAAGTTTTGAACATAGTACAGCTGTATTAATTAGAAACAGAAACCAATAATTGCATTTCTGTCTGACTTGAGGATTAATGTGGCAACGTCGCAATCAGCTGACAGCAAGGAGGGAATACATTTGAAAGACTTGATAAAATCGCAATTGATTTCAAACATATACATTTTTCCTAAATCCCATGTACATTGTTATCAACAATAAATTATCCACAACAGATGATTTTTTGTAATGTTTTTAAAAAACTAGATTAAATAAAAAAGACTAGGAAGCTGTGATATATTTATTGGAATAAAAAATTAGTAGATAAATCCTTTTAATATATTTAATGGTTTATAAAAACATCGTAATCATTACCCAGAAATATTTAGGGTTACATAAAGTTTTCTTTACTTGGTTAATACTCGTATAATTAGTAATACTTGAGATAAAAGCATTTATACGGAATAACAAAGGAACATAAATATTTCTCAACAAACTTTATACCTAAAAAATTAGTTATAGTTGCAAAACTTTTGTAACATTACTAAAATAGAGATTAAAAACACGAACAGTGAGTAATAATGTAATTTCTATCACAGAACCTTCAAAATTGCATCCAACATTTTCTTTGACTTGGACGAGAGATGGGCGCGAGTGTCATTTCATTTCTTTAGAACTAAATTAACACATTTCTCGTTGTTTTACCAGTTCACATGATTTACGGATTTTAAATAAAGGATACAAATCTTCGTGAGGATAATACGATATATTTGCTATATATAATAATTATATTGTACATAGTTTACACACAATACATTTTTGAACGCGTACGCACCTTTACCCGAATTTGACGCGCATTATCTTCGATGTCCGAGGTCTGTAGGTTCGCACTGTGTACAACTGCTGGTCAATTATTAGCGCTGTTGCCACATCTACATAGTCTTTATGCGTTCATTAAATATAATTTAAAACTATTTAAATATGATATTCTTAAGCTGTTATCTAGTCAATATATATGCTATGTGCATATGCGTAGATTTCATTGCTATATAAATAATGTTTATCGCAAATAATTTCAATAGAATTTATTTTTTTCAAATTGGCAGCGGGTTTTAGTCCCATAAAAAAAGCATAGGACCCCCCTTGTGCTTCCCTCGGACCCCGATATACCTCCTTAAGCTAAAAAAAACGTGACCCTTTACTCGACGGATGAAATTTGGCCAAATAAAAATATGTAGCTATTTCTACAAGTGAAAGATATTTCTTCTCCAATTACTTACAAACATAACATTTCCTCTGCTTTTAGTAGTAGGAAAAAGAAAAAGAATTCTTTCTCTTTTTGTACGATCTCGTTGTCCTAGAAAGCGTTAATAATAAGGTGCGCAGCACTGCTTAACTGTCGATCGGAACTAGAAAAATTAGATTTTAATGTGCTTTTTCAGTCCCGGACAGTACCAGCTGAAGAGAGGTAAAAACATAAGTAAAAATGCCTCTACCGTCATCAGCTTTTTGTATATTTTCTTAGTCCATCGACGGAATGAAAGCTTTTAAACCGATTACATTTATCGGGGTCGAAATCAGATTCCAACAAAGGCGAGTTAATACTTGTTTTACGTGTAACCACACACACAAATTCGGCAGTTTAGGAATAACAGAATTTTTTTTAATCCTCAGATTCCTGCTCCTGATAAGATTGCTGTTATCAAAGGGAATTATGGTGACGCTCGAATACTATGAGGAGCATTATCTAATAAAAATGTAGTAAAATTATCACCGTTAATGTACACCTTTGTATATTTCGATGGGCAGGCAGCGTGTCGATTTTTATCGAGAATTTTTATTGTTTTATTTTTTGTGCTTTACACCCGCACTCTAAAATTTCGATCGCTGATAAACAAATTTAAAGTGAGGGACATTTGCATGTTCATATCCTTCTATTTAAAGCAAACCTCACGAATTATCAGTGAAAGTGGCCGGCAGGCTGAGAAATCACATTGTTGGAGCCTTCGTTGCATAAAACTCAGCTTATGCTTAATGACCCTTTAAATAAACTGTGAACTTGTTATCTTTTTCATCGGTGTTTGACGTAATAGAATTGTAGAAAAGTTGTACTTTCGATTTCGAAGTCTAATAATTCCAGATGATATCTTCTTGTCATTATTGGGCAAAAATGTGTCACGATATTTTTATATAGGTACTCAAGTTTTTAGTTGTATTGAAATGGCAAAAGAATGACATATGAGTATAACCAATGTACTTATTAGAAGACCTTAACTTAAAATAAACGGTGTTTCAATTAAAATGTCCCACATGGAAAATATCGAAATTATTAAAAAAACCCGAGACGCGTCGATTTTCTTTTCGAGGGGGGCACATAATGGCATAAGTTTTGGTGTCTTGGAAACTACCTCTTAGGTAGGGGTATATAATACCTTAAATATTAAATGGCACCCTATGTTGAGTGACACCTCGTTTTAAAGCTTTTTCAATTCTGCTCACGACGACATACGACTTTTTAAATTTTGGTTTGCATATGACAATAAAATCATCACTTAAAGAATAAGACAAAATATCAATGAATGAAAGAATGTTATTTAATTAAATTTTCAAATTGGTTTCCCTCCAGTTCCATACAATAATAATATACAGGGTGATTCAGAACTTATCCAAAAAAAAAATTCTGGTTGTACAAGGGACCCTTACAAATACAATTTTGTAAAGAAAAAATCGAAAAGGACAGTTCGAAAATGATTTAAAGATACACTTCTGCACGGCACTGGAAACTGGACCACTGTAAAACCTGACCTCGCACAATGCGATCGGCATGGCTGTGTGATAAAAACGGACAAAAACTTTCGCAAGGAAAGAAATATGTAAATAGAATTTTATCGCACCTATTTTATATCGGCAAATTCAACTGCTTTTGCCTTTATTAATTAATACAATTAATTTGTGTTTTTAAATAATAAAATCATTTGACATACCCGATGTTACAACAACAATTGTTCAAAATTTTATCCACCAACGTGTAAACACATTTGGGTCCGTCTTACTCAGTTTCTACGAACTAACACAAATATGTTGTCTTGCTTCACCATATCACAAATGCTTCACCATAAATTAAAACGATATCCATCAACTCCGAGAGTTGCTATACACGCAAACCATTTTTGACACTAACTACCCATTTTTGACACTAACTAAACACGATTGTAAACACCACAGATAACAGGTAAATACTATTGCAACGACGATTGCAAAAGCCGATTTCAGTATTCGGAGTCGCTGAGGCCACGTGGCTCTCCACGCGCACTGCGAATGACGCTAGAGACTACAGTTGTCCAGCTATGTAGTCGTTGAATGTACTACAACTTCAATAATTTTTTTCTCGGAAACTATAAGGATTTTACAAAAAAATTTTTTACGATATTGACTCCATTTCTCATGCCGCATCTATTCCCAAATTTTTTTGGATAAGTTCTGAATCACCTTGTATTTGATCCGCTTCCGAACGAACATTTCGAAACATTTCGGGCGTTATCTGACGTCATTCTTCAACAATTTGCCAACGAAGCTCCTCAAGTGAGTTCGGTCGCGTTGCATTAAATTTTCGACTTTAAGTGTCCCCATAGAAAAAAGTCTAAGGGCGTTAAATCTGGCGATCTGGGAGGCCACTCAATTGAACTTCTGCGTCCTATTTGGAATGTTCGGATTAAAAAAATCACGCACAGCTACGGCATATGTGGTGGGTGCTCCACCACATATGCCGTAGCTTTCAGCAGAATGGTGCTCATTTTGCTGAAACCACACATCCTTTTCCGGCAAAGCGTTGTTACTTTCCAAACTTCCACAATCATCGGGTAGATTCGTTTCTAGTAGATTCAGATACATGTTTCCATCCAGATTTCCCGGTAGGAAGAAAGACCCTGTAAGATGGTCTCCCAGTGTTTCCCAGACAAACCAACGTCTTCCTAAAAATTGAAATATTACATGTGACTTCTAGTAATAGTCAGTAATACATTCTTTGTTCCAATAAATCCAGATATTGTCGTTTATGTACAGGGTTAGTCACTATAATCTGACAACTTATTGTGAGTTTATTATTGAAATAACAAAAAAGTATTTAATACAAAAGTTTTAGCACTAAATTAAAAAATTTGTTTTAATAGAACACCCTATATATTGGTGCATATTTTGCTTCGATAAATTTTTCTCTTTTCAAAAATATATAATATGTTACGAAACAGTGTAAAAAGTCTTGATAATTTGAATAACAATTTTGGAACCAGTTTTTCACAGTTTTTTTTTTAAAGTAAAACGCTGGGGGACATGGCCTTGCTATTATTAGATAAAAAAATGCGTAAAAATGTTTTCATATAATTTTTACTTTATTTCTGTGAAATATAAAGAAAAAGTGACATAAATAATTTTGATTCTATGACAGATAGGTTGCCTTTAGAATATGTGTTATTTCTAAAGTGTGCTTGTGAGAGTGTAACAAATCTTGATTATTTGAATGACAATGTTGGAATCAATTTACCGATTTTTTACAGTAAACGCCTTCCGTAGAAATACTAATAATTTAAATGTATTTTTTATTCATGGGTCTTCTGGGAGAATAGTTCGATCTAGATACAGACAGAAATCGATTTAGAAAAGTTAATAGTTCCCGTACAAAATACAATTACTCAAAAGTCGACGCATACCCAGTTTATTTTACAAGAGGCCAGCCTTGTACCGCCGAAGATACATGCCTCTTCTTCGTACCTGAAACTGATATTTTATTTAACGTTGTTAACCAATTCGTTATCGCTCGGAGAGATCTCGTACCGTTCCTGGCAACACGGTATTAGATATCAAACACGTCTTTATTCTCTATTTTTATTTCGGTTTAGATTTACAGCCTCAGATTAGATTCAACCGTGTAATAATATTAGATTTTATTGTACGGCATATATTTATACATATTTATGTATAATAAGCCCTGTTTAGTCTATTGTCGATATCTAATCAGGGTTATCGCTAATCCAAGCGTGTAGTTGAATACCTCGAAAAAAGTTTGCTAAATTGAAATTGAATGGCCGTTTTAGTGATTGTTACGACATTCTGCACATTTTGAGTTTTTGCAAATCATTTTATATCTATTATGATGAGTAACGTTACGAAGATTTAGGATTTTTTAAATGTTTGAAAGTTATCTAAACCTATTAAGATCATGCTGAATTTTGTGTCTTTACAAATATTGGTAGATTCAACAAAAATCGAACCGTTCGGAAATTACCGTAAAAATTCTATTTAAAAAATCTTATTTTGTCGCTCTGTATCTCGAAAACAATAAGAGATAGACATACAGGGTGATTCAGAACTTATCCAAAAAAAAGTTCTGGATGTACAGGGGGCCCTTAGAAATACAATTTTGTAAAGAAAAAATCAACGGCACGGCACTGGAAACTGGTCCACTGTAAAACCTGACCTCGCACAATGCGACCGGCATGGCGGTGTAATAAAAACGGACAAAAACTTTCGCAAGGAAAGAAATATGTAAATAGAATTTTATCGCACCTATTTTATATCGGCAAATTCAAATGCTTTTGCCTTTATTAATTATTAATAAAATTAATTTGTGTTTTTAAATAATAAAATCATTTGACATACCCGATGCTGCAACAGCAATTGTTCAAAATTTTATCCACTCACGTGTAAACACATTTGGGTCCGTCTTACTCACTTTCTACGAACTAACACAAATGATGTCTTGCTTCACCATAACACAAATACTTCACCATAATACAAATGTTGTCTTGCTTCACCATAAATTAAAACGATATCCATCAACTCTGAGTTGCTATACACGCAAGCCATTTTTGACACTAACTACTAAAAAACTGATGTAAATACCACAGATAACAGGTAAAAACTACCGCAACGACGGATTTCAGTATTAGGAGTCACATGGCTCTCCACGCGTATTGCGAATGACGCTAGAGACTACAGTTGTCCAGCTATGTAGTGGTTGAATGTACTATAACTTCAATAATTTTTTTCTCGGAAACTATAAGGATTTTACAAAATTTTTTTTTACGATATTGACTCCATTTCTCATGCCGCATCTATTCCCAATTTTTTTTGGATAAGTTGTGAATCACCCTGTATAGTTCATAAGACAAAATATTCTTATTTTTTGTCGTACTATCACCCCCTGAATTTACGGGAGGTCTTTCTGAAACATCCTGTATATCTGTAAATTATTTTAAGACATAATTTTACAGTTTTGAAAAGCTCCGAATGAACATTCAAATGTTTCTCTTGTTTCGAATCCATACCAGTCGTCTGTAGAGCCCGCAAAACTCCAGAACCAGTCGGGCGGAACAATGTCAAAAATCAAGATTTTCACCGACCTTTCAAATTCCAGACACACAAGCCAGAACAGACGACGTTCAGAGAGCCTGATGCTGTTGACAGAGCAACCGTCAAAGATCACCGCAAATCGTCAACCGATTCACAGATGTTTGGAATTTTTTAGTGAAACAACAGCGAATATCCGCTTTGAGATTTAGCGGAGCCACAAGGGATGTGATTGAACGTCTACCCCGTTTTTTTATGAGTTCTGTGCATATGCTTAGATCTGCCTTTCTGCGTATAAAAATTATGTAACTTCTATACGAATAGAGCTACAGCTACTGTAAAATATGTCCTACATGAAGCATACGAAATACTAAAATAGATATCTGTCCTGCCATCCAGTAGGACGCTATCCATTTTATCATTCATATCGTTACTTGATACCATGTATCGTGTAAAATAGTGCTATGTCAGGTAAGTCTGAAGACCTGCATCAAACTACCGGCGTGCAACTGTAAAATTGCATTCGACAGGTGAGGACTGTTGCCCAAAATACGTCCGCGGACCCCACTCGCGAAACTGGAAGGCGAGACCGCACCAAAAAAAACCGAACATGATTGAACGGCCGCGGGATCGCGCCGTTCGATCTCCGGCCTGTACTGTTACGTTTTTTCAGCACGAGTGCCCTGCCTATACGGACGTATCCTTAAAACAAATCTTACATATTTTTACGGCGATATCGAGATAGGCCACGACCGAGGCAGAGCGCACGGAGCATATCTGCAGGCGCTTGAGAACGAATGTGGGCGTAGTGCACGTCGTGAGTCTGCAAAGATATCTATTAACAACGGCCCGGGTAATTTATCAACGGCGATCTGATTAGAGGCTATCGGTCTTGTTGGGCAGAGCCGATCGTGCAATACTGATGCCGGATCGGACAATGAGACGGCTGTCCGGCATTGGCAAGCCTGATTGAAACTTCAGTACCAACACCCAACACTCGATGATATTAATTCCTCCGTTTATAAGAGTGCATCTTGCAACAGGGTCCCCTTTTAGCGACTGATTTATAATGTTACAAAGAAGGCGCGTTGAAATTATTTGAAATTTGTTATAGCGAGCTTGGAAAACATTCCACATTTTACTTTTCGATTAAAAAAAATACGATTTGAGTATTTCAGGAAGTTTATAAGGAATCTTGAAAATACTGTGACGTAAAATCAAAATAACAATAAAATAATTGTTTCAACATATCGCCGATTTAATCTACGCGGCATGATAAACTGTTACTACTCCCTACCACAATGAGGCCACAATTTCCTAGCTTATAAGCGACTCACTCTTGCCTATAAATATGCTATGGTTCCCCCTCCACATGAGGCGGTTAAAATAGCGTGTTTACGCAAGGAACCTGAGGCTTATTTCGTTCGGCTTATAGTGTCAATTTCGCGGTACCCAAGTAACGTGTACAAAGACTTTAAGGACGAGGACAAGACAGTTATTAATTAAAAGTAAATAAAAAACAAATTCCTTTCAACGAAACAAAGTAAATAAATGTTATATTATCGATATACATAGGTAATAATGAATCCCGCTCACGATATTGTTTTATTTCTACTTGAAACGCCTTTTTCAAGACGTAATGAAGCAGAAAAACAACAAAAAAAATAGCGGCAATTTTGAACGAAAAGAGAAGAGGTCGGGAAAGTTCGCGAAAATTTAAATTTTCTTGATATGATTTTTATCAAAGGCTATGTGAAACGAAGAAAGATTTAAAAACATTTTTAATTATGCAAAAATATTACTGCACTACCAAGTAAACGGGGCAAACGTTGCGACGAATTAGAAATATTTTCGAGCTCTGAAGTGCTGTATTACGAAACTATAGATTGCATTTCAATTCCCTATCCCGATTAAGTACTCGTTTTGGGAGTTTATACGATTAAATTTTTTTTTGCTTTAGTAGACTCCTCAAAATTTCCCGAATATGCAAACAAATTTCCCGAAAAATCGTTTGAATATTTAATACAAATGGGACATTCCACGCCAAATCGACCACTTTCGATTTGGCTGAAACTTTTTTATTGTTTTCTACCCCATTGAAAACCTCTGAGAATTTTTTCAAATTTTTTCATCCAACTCAAAAAAAAATTATGAATTCTTGAAAAAATAGATAGATTGAAAAATAGATAGAAATTTTTTTAAATAGATTTCAAAAATTGAGTTATCGGAACATTTTTTTTTCCAAATTTTTGTTTTAAATGTACTTTTTGAAAAAAAATAGATCAAAATTATCTGGACCTATCTTCACTGTTTTTTTTCAATTTTCGAAAAAAAAACGAAAATTTCTCGATTACCATTTTTGAAAAAAAAAATCTTTCTTATAAAAAACTTCTATCTTTTATAAATCTTCACATTTTTTGAGAGTAGTGTTTTTCATTTTCTATTATTTTTATTGATTGAAAAAAAAAATTCAAATCTCTTATTTCACATACCATTTTGAAAATGTTTGAAAATGTATATAGAATCCCAAAATTGAAAAAATATATATGAAAGAAATAATTGAGTGGTAAACATGAAAAAAATTTCGATTTTTTTTTAAAAAGTTAAGAATAAAATAGAAGATCGTTATGAACAATGTTTCTATATTTTTTCGAAAACTATATTCAAAAACAAAGAGAATGAAAAAAAGTTATTTGGTCCATTTTTGGATGAACAGCGGGCTTTAAAAAAAGACATGCAACGCATTTCAACTCAAATAAATCATTTTGAAACCATCCTCTTTTGACTTTTTGAAATTGTCATCAATCGCTGCATAGAATAAATCTTTTCAATTTTGGGATTCTATACATTTTCAAAAATTTTCAAAATGGTGTGAAATTTGAAAAAAAGTTTTCAATCAATAAAAAAATAGAAAAGGAAAAAACCACTGAAAAAATTTGAGGATTTATAAAAAACTGACATTTTTTATAGGAAAAATAAAAATTTCAAAAATGGTAATTGATATTTTCGTTTTTTTCTAAAATTGAAAAAAGAAACAGTGAAGATAGGTCCAGATAATTTTGATCTATTTTTTTTTCAAAAAGTGCATTTAAAAACACAAATTTTGAAAAAAAACGTCCCGATAACTAAATTTTTGAAAAAATTATGGTTATTTAAAAAAAGCTATTTTTTCAAAAATTCATAACTATTGCAAAGTTGTAGTGCCCATTCTCAATTTTATGAAGATGTTATACCTAAATAAATTTGCAAATTTAAAAGACCAACGAATGGACCTGTTTTATAAAAAGTGAATGTTTTTAAAATATTTTGTTAAAAGTGGAGGCAAACGAAATGCTGGCGGCGTTATTTTGTAAATGTAGGCTTATGTATTTATGTAAATAGACACGTGGGCAGGCTACCTTATGAAAATTTGTTTTTATGTTTTTTCATATTCTTAATATTCTTAAACCAAGTAGGAACAATTTTTTTAATTATTAGGTAAATATATCATTTTATTTTTTCTTCTATTAATTTGATTGTAAAGAACAAGTCCTGATGATATTTAATATCCTTCTCATGAATTTCGATAATATTGTAAATGCAACTAGAAATTCCTAAAATCATTTAGTCATTTGATCTTGAAAATTAAAAAAAATTTGCCTACAATTAGGATAAGTATGTTTCCTTTGTTGTGAATTGAATCGTTTTGTAATAATGTTAGCAGTGAACTAATAGTTTTTGAGCGAATACCCAAGGTTCTGGTCCGCAAAACTGCAACTTTAATGCATTATTTAATTCTCTAATCTAATGGCTCCGCTTGGTACATGGATGATAACAGATAACACAACGAAGGAGCGACTAGACAGCGGGAGAAGAAAAACCCACTTAATGCTTTATTAATCAATGATGACGTGGAGAGCAGTGCACGAGACGAGTACACATTATCTGCAAAAGAGGAGGAACAAAAGGTAATAACGCTAGTGTGAGGTTTTTGCAGTGTAGATTTCGAAAGCGCTGGGGCTAAATCCGCCAGATGAACGGCTGCAGATTGCATTATACTCTCTGGATTTATCTATTATTCTCCAGCGGTACGTTCTCAGCCCGAGGTATTGTTAGTCTTCTCACCCACTATTGTTTTCAACTAAATCATACTTTAATTTTCTGATACGTACACCTGTTTTCTCTCGCAACGGCGTGTTTCCATTAAGACGTTTACCATGACTTATCAATTAGCCGTGGTTGTGAAACGCGAGTTCGCATTTTTCATAGCTCGTTGCAGTTGCTGTAGATTTTTACTTTGATCCTTAGCACGCACTTTGAAATAATGATAGCAATTTTGTAATAATTTTCTAACGCTGTCCTCTTCTCAGTGATATACCTTTCAAGCCAATAGGGCCTCATACTCGTAAAGAATCCACTAGGGAACAAATATGTACGAGTATTTTATCCTTCAATCGATATTTATGTTAGTGAACTATGATGGTTTTGATCGGTGAAACTTCCGATCTGTGGCAGACCAAATCGCTGCAGGTTCTATTGGCGTGTTCCAAGCGGATTTCAAATTTTCGCCCTACTTTCCAATAGGAACCACTCTGTGTAGAACCAGTCCAAAACTATCATCCCAGTTTCGGATTTGGAAAATAAAAATTTCTCCAAAAGGTACGAAATTAAAGTTGGGGATCCGCAATATACAGTTACAGTATCAAGTGTCCGTCATCCATTCCAGGTGACTGCAATCCAAAGATGTCCAAAATCCAAGGGGCCTACTGTCGGACTTCGTTACAGTATCACTGCGGTCCCATCAAGGAATGTGATCAAACGTCGACCCTGGCACTCTGCAATTCAGTAACAAGGGACAGATACATGTCCAGTACATGTAGTAAGCCATAAAATTAATATTTGTACGATATAAAACCCTGTACATATCAAATACCATTTATTGTAAATAATATTTTCAATACATCCAAAATTTTTACTATTCTAATAGTAAAAAGGCGTTCTAGAGGCAAGGCAAAGAGGGTGATATAGACAGCCCAATAAGAGGGTGATATAGACAGTAGAGTACACATACTCGAAGTGCTCTCAAATTTATTTAGTTCAATTACGTTGGAAGTCTCCAAATCCATGTCATCCCGAGGTTGTACCAATGTAGAAAAAGGTAAAAAACAAGTAAGATCGTTGACTATATTGTCAACAACTTACGTCGCCGTCGGCAGCAATGGAGGACAATCGTCCAACACTATGTTCGTCCCTCAAGCGTTCGATAAGTTTGGAGTGATGAGGGAGGCATCCAAAAATTCCGTTTTTCCCTTTGCTGGCGAGCAGGAGACGAAAGTCCCAGCACCGCAATACATGGGGAGCTCAGTAAAAATGCCGATTCTCGCCATATTAAAGGTAATTCTCGAAGGGAAGAAATGATGGTGAATGACGACATGGCACCCAATGTGGGGCACGAATGTCCCAAACGTCAAGGGAAAATGATGGGAGACGATACTATCCTGCCAGCGCACATACACACGGAAAAGTTAAATATTTTTATTGTTACGTATAGAAGCTTAAAAAATATAGAAAATGCTAAATAAAAAATAAATTTATCTGCTTAAATAACGAATTGGACGAAAAAAATCATAAGGGAATTTATTAAAATTGAATTTTAATTTTAGATCTTAGATTAAAGGCATATGTCCAGATTTTTTTCTTTTACTGAATCTACTTTTCATATCCACTTTGATAAATTTCCCTTATTTTTATATTTCTTAAAAATAGTCGGTATATAACCGTAAGTGACACATTTATTTCTTCTAAATTTTTTAATCTTTGCAGAACAACAAACCGTTGACAAATACCTAGCGCATTTTGAGCACTCCTAAAGCAGCGTACAGACCAATTTCTGGACATGTTAGCTAATAATTGACAAACTGGAAATACACCAGAGATCGCGAACAACCTAAGTTTTGTTTGCGAGCTCAACTGAAAGTCAGTATTGTACGGTAATCAAGCAAATTGCGAGCACGTGTTAAACGACCAGCAGAATTGCTCGCGAACAGTATCTTTTGTGAAAGAGCGGAAATTTTTGAAAGGTAACCGATTGTCACCAAATTATGTATACGGAGGTTTTCGCTGATCGCTGAATCCGAAGTCAGATTTTCAAAATTCAAGATGGCGGATCCAAGATGGTGGATGGGGTTTTTAAAATTTAATTAAAGGGGATCAAATTTGATATACAGGGGTTTTGGGACCTCAAAAACGGCCGTATACTGTCTTTGATGCAAATTGACTGATTTTCAAAAAATTCGTCCGCCATCTTGAATCTGCCATCTTGAATTTTGCAAATTCGTGATCAGCGACCCCAAAAATCTCCGTACCTATACAACGTTTGGTGCAAATCGGTTGATTTTCGAAAAATTCGTCCGCCATATTGGATCCACCACCTTGATTTTTTAAATCCGACCTCGGATTCGTGATCAGCGACCTCGAAAATCTCTGTATACAGAATTTGGTGACAATCGGTTAACTTTCAAAAATTTCGTCTGCCATCTTAATTTCACCGCCATTTTGAAATTATTAAAAAGGTCAAAATGGGGGTTCCCATTTAAAAAAATCGTCTTGACCCCGTAATGACCACGTGGTCAGTGGTCAGTGGTCATGGCATGGTCACCATTGAATAGTCAGGGAAAAATCCTAACCTTCCCTATATTTGGTTTTTCCGGAAAATGCATATCTCGCGAGATTTTTTAGGGTTCCCATACTTTTATGGGAATTTTTTATATTATTATTTTTACCTTTAGCAGAAAACTTGTTTACAGACGCCTATGAAACTCATTAAATTTATTGCTAGGCGTTTTTATACATGTTCAACTGACTTCGGAAAGACTAACCTGCTAGTCGTTCTCACAATAATTATAACCAACCCAAAGTCAATCAACAACAGAACAAGGAAATAGGTTATATCGTAAATTCAGCCTAAGGACGTTATGTTTTTAAATGGTTAGCATAACTAATTGACGCGGCTGAAAAGTACCCCCAGATCATAACTGCGTCGTCCAGAACCACAAAAGGAACAGAGAAGTGTTAATGGAAGCCCAGCCAACGGCAGATAAACATCTGATCTCGCTTATCTCGGACGGAGTCTGGCCGGGACAAAAAAACAACGCGCCCGCTTGGACGCTGCACATCCATCATGGTCAAATTTTCAAATTAACGGACACGGAACCCGGCCCCACGCTGATTTATATTTTTAATATCACGTTTTAGGAAACACTTTATCCCGTATCAGTTTAAATCATCGTCAAGCCATGTCTGGACGGGTTTTGTTTGTTTTAGTGTTTACAGGGTAATAATTTGGAAACCAGTTTATAGACGGTATCTTTCCATGTAGGTGGCTTGTACTCGGATTCCTATTCCATCGGAATTGAGCAATTTAGCCGGGGCGATTGCCGCAATAATGCCCCTAGGTACGTGCTAAGAAATCGTAAATATTAAAATGAGTTAATTTGAAGGCTTGTAACGTTCATTTATGCTCTTCTACGACTTTTCAAATGATACGGTTAGTTCTTATATTATATGGTCAGCGCGTGTTTTATTGTGACTTTTATTTATCAGGTATAAAAGCGACCTACATAAAAATGGAATGATTCTAGAAGTTATGTAATGGCAGATTCACCAAAATGTTAGGGCGGCTGCAATGTGGGCAGGGTTGGCTTAGAACGGGTTCTCTTTTCTCTTTATCCATTTTACTTACCATCACTAAATATTCGCCCAAAAATTGTGAACATGTGTGATCCTTGTGAATGTGTGAATGTGTGAATTGTGAACATGTGTGATCCTTGTGAATGTGTGAATTGTGAACACGTGTGATTCTGGACCTCCAGGTGGATTAGATTTGCTTAATTTAGTCCAAATGTAGAAGATATTCTTAACCATAACCGGTCGCGGATTATTTATAAATTTAAAATATTTCTAAAACTATTTGATTAAAAAAATCTGCTTAAAATGCTATTTTTGTTAGAATGTAACCATCAATAGTAGAAAGAAATCCTTAACGTAGAAAGTTTTTTGTAAGTTATGGCTTGTAACGTTCATTTATGCTCTTCTACGACATTTCAAATGATCGGTCAATTCTTACGTTATATGGTCAGCGCGTGTTTTATTGTGACTTTTATTTATCAGGTGTAAAGGCGACCTACAGAAAATGAAATGATTCTAGAAATTATGTAATGGCAGATTTACCAAAATGTTAGGGCGGCTGCAATGAGGTAGAGGGTTGGCTGTAGGTCGGGTTCTCTTTTCTCTTTGTCCATTTTACTTACCATCACTAAATATTTGCCCAAAAATTGTGAACATGTGTGATCCTTGTGAATGTGTGAATTGTGAACATGTGTGATGCTTGTGAATGTGTGAATGTGTGAATTGTGAACATGTGTGATTCTGGACCTCGAGGTGGATTAGATTTGCTTAATTTAGGCAAAATGTAGATGTTCTTAATCACGTTATAACTTCTGTTTTATTCGGAAACTGGTCGCGGATTATTTATAAATTTAACTCCCTTCTTGATCTGCGCATCGTGCTGAGAAGATGATTGTAGTCAAACTGTGTATAGACTTTCGCATATTTTTAGCATATACCCACTGATTATTACTAACTTTTAAGAACTAAGAACAACACGCACACCTCTGCATAACAAAGAATCTATCACCTTCAGAGGTCATTCAACTCTCAACGATTTTTAAATGGACTGTCATAACTTGTAAATGCTTTCTAGGAACTCTTTATTTACACTCTCTGAAAAGTTTTGTATTCTTAATGAAAACAGACGTGCGTTCCGGAGATAAATTGTCCAGCAGTATCTGTTTGTATTTTGGGAAGATGTATTTGACGTAATTTAAACTGCAAATGATCCACAGAAGTCCTTAAATCGACATTTACCTACTCAAATACATATCAACGCAGCCGTTTGGCCACACCTACCGCACAGACTTTATTGCATCGGAATTAACGTCCGGACCGAATCGAGAAACCGCATTCTCCGCATATAAATTGTTTCAAGCGCAGCTTTTATTGTTCAGAAATAAATTTAATTAAGCCACAATTTGTTAACAAGCTATCGTGTTGCGGTTGAGCCAGTCGGTGACGTGTATAAATTGGCTCTCGGAGTGGCAATAGGCTGGGTAGATTGCAGATTATCGATCGGAATCGAATGATTGATTGAAATTTAAACTGCTAGCTCCTCTAACGAGGACGCTACACGCGGAGAAGTGGCTTATTGCATTATGGGAATTATTTCTTAAAATATTTAGTAGGCTATTACTAGACATCAAAAACATTGTGGCGAGAATCAAATAAATAAACAGTAGTAATCTATATTATTAGCGGCAATACGCTCTGTAATAGCAGAAATGGGCTAAATCTATGGTCAAGCCGTGTACCGTTCTATGCTCAGGATACACAATATTACTGACTGCCATAAAAACACGTGCCATACACTCGACTAAGCAAAACGTCAAACTCATTGACACACGCACAAAACACAATGAAATGCACGACCAGCGTTTTTCAGCAGAAAATCTGGGTTGTTCACCGATACGCACGGGCGACAGAGTAGGCATCAGGATGCCGCTAGATACATATTGAATAACATGATCGATGCGAAGCTTTAGATCAGAGGCAGACATGTACATGTTATTGTACAATGACGCAGATAGTGGAATTACTGAAATGTGAAGATCATCTTCATGCCACTATTAGTAAAAATAGCATCTACTAAAAACTTTGACTATTTTAGATATACACCTGTGACCTCGGTACATGTTGAACGGTCATTTTCGATTTGGAAATGGGTATTTGCTGTTAACCGCGGAACACTTCGGACAACTGTTAATTATTTTCTTCAATCGCTTTCCTTATGTTAATGAAATTATTATTTTGTTAAGTTTGTCTGGTATTTATTATTACGTACTTTCCTATATATGTACATACATATTTTATGGTAAGTTCCATGTGAAAAGTTTAGTGTAGAGAAAAAAGACACTGCCGCTTTTTCTTTTATATTGTTATGCATCTACTTACTTATACAGGGTGGGCCAAAAGTACCGGAATGGCAGGATATCTGGGAATATTCAAGCGGTAGGGTAAAAGTAAAACACTAAGGGATTAGGATTTTTCCCTGGCTATCCAATGACCTTCAAGGTCATATCAAGGTCACGAGATTTTTTTTTATGTTGTACCCCGGAAATGGAGAGAGAGGAAAATTTTCGTTCGTATATGACCTTGAAATGACCATGAAGGTCAAGATCAAGGTCAAATATCAAGAAGTCCCAAAGTGGTCTTGAATTTGACCTGGACCATGATCTTCAAGGTCATATCAAGGTCAGGAAGGAAGTCACTAAAGGCAACAGTTGGTCACTGTTGATCGTTAGTGGCCACCAAAGGTAAAAGGCGGTTATTGAAGATCTACAGTGGTCACCGAGGGTAATAGAAAGTCTTGGATGGTCAATAGTAGTCATCGACGGTAACAAAACAACCAACTTGACCGAAGGATAAGGAATTTGAGGTCAGGGCAGGGGTCAACTCCAAGGTCACCGGTTTAGTGCCCTTCAAGAATCCTAGAATTATTGTGGAGAACATTTTTCCTGGCGGGCTATTCTGCCATTCCTTTGGGACTTTTTGATATTTAACCTTCATGGTCATTTCAAGGTCATATCCGAACGTAAAAGTTTCCGCTCCAATTCCGGGATCAAAATTATGGGGAAATTATCTGACCTTGATCTGACCTTTAAGGTCGTGGTCCAGATGGAAGAAGGCAACAGTGTCATTTTTTTGTTTGAATAAAATTACAGAAAAGAAAACCTGGCCTACAGCCAACCCTGTACCACATTGTAGCCGCCCTAACATTTCCGATCTCTAGTCGTTACTAATGACGACAAAAATATTATTTTTTTTAAGTTAAAAAATAGAATAATGATCTAGATCTATCAAATGTATATTTTTTCAATGCACGAGCGGTGAAATATTTAAAATTTGGTTATACTTTGAGAGGTATGACTAATTCACTTACAATCCATACAATTACGTCAAAAGCGGGACATAAGGGGCGTGTGTGATCTGATAACTATTTGAATAACAAAATTTAAAAGATTAATCTAATAGGTACATTTTATAAGATATCGAATAAATAACAAAAAAATCAATATAAAGATAATAACGACAATAATCAAGATACAGAAAAATAGATATTTGGAACAGTTGACAGTCAGATCCATTACAGATATTAATTAATATCAGTGTTTTTATTAAATTTATTATAAACCAATAATCTTTTATAGATCTTTTAAATTGCCTACGTGATGACACTTCGTTGAATTGAATAGATGTGCTGTAAAAGGGAAGATGCATGCATATCTTACACATACCTAAGTGGGTATTTTATTTCAGTTCATTCTCGTCATGGTAGAAAAATAATTCTAATCTAAATCTGTTCGACGAACTAAAACTATTTGTAAAATGTGCCTTTTACTCATACAGAAATAAATGCCAAACTTTTAGTAAAACAGCAACTTTTGCCAAATATTTTTTTCCAAAACGTAGTTTTTAAAATAGTATAATTTTCAAACATTTTAAGTTTTTGGTACTCTTTGGTATTCTTTGGCATAAGTCGAAAAAAAAAGAAGCAAAAAAACTAATTAATTAGTACCAATATTTAGTGTTTATGTGTGCAGCCAAAAATATTCGCATACGTTTTTAGATATTTATTTAATCCATGGGCAGATTGGTAGGGTTATTTTATTGGGTACAAAATACCGGTCAAAAAAGTGAGTACGGGGGGTAAATGTAGGCGTTTCAGTGATGCATGTCGTCAATTCTTAATACCTTACTGATAGCGGTTATCTATAAATTATCTTAGGATACTGTTTGACGTAATCCTTTGTGTATAAATATCAGAAAATCCAGTAAAACCTGTGAAGTTTCACGTTGGTGCAGAAATCTTGAAATTTTATGGATAATATGAAATATTTCAAAAAAGAAAATATTTTCTCATCGAGTTAAGTACATAGGAATCTTTCCTATGTGATATACAGGGTGTTACTGATAAATTTTGCCAAACTTTAATGGCGAATTCTACCCATGAAAATAATCAACTTTTGTCCTATAAAAATTTTTGATAGGACGCTTCCCTACGGAGATACAGGGTGTTAAAAGTTTCAAATATTTATATGATTTTTCCTGTAACTTGACTGGCAAAAAATATTTAGAAGAAATGTCATTGAGGTTACGTCAATTATTGTGGTATATGTATGATGGGGCGCCACCTCGTTACAGCCTGACCGTTAGATAATTGCTGAATAATTAGTATCCTAATCACTGGATTGGTAGAGGACCCACTGTTGGCCGGCTCGTTCCCCCGACCTGCATCCCTTGGATTACTTTTTTGGGGTTATCTCAAAACTATGGTATATCGTACTCCAGTTCCCAATGTAGAAGTATTATACTTCGAGAGCGCATTGTAGAGTGTTTCGCAACCATATACAATATGGCTGGAATTATGAGGTGTGTAGGACGATCATTGCGGAGACGCTGTGCAGCATGCATTGCATCCCAAGGACAGCATTTTGAGCATTTCTTGTGATGTTGTAGTGTTTTGAAATCTTTCAAAAATATTTGGTATGTATGTATGTATGTATGTCGGAGGGATGTCGGAGGGTGGTGGACTAGTTTTTTCACCGCGGCACTTAGGCCTTATTAGGCCTCTTGTACACCCTCCTTCATTACTCGAGTACTTTTCTTCAAACCATCCTATTTACTACCCGGGTGGCTTGGTAGCAAAGTCTCGTATAGTTTATGTATGATAGCATGGTCTTGAGTTACAGAGATTTTCTTTGCTCTGTTTTCATTACCATTTATCGGGGACCACACGCATGCGGCAAATGTTGGGCGACCCAGGTCTCTGGTAGGCTACCACAGCCACGTCCCCGAGCCTGCCTTAGGTCACCCATCCAAATTCCAGCCTGCGTCCGTGATGCTTGCCTCGNATAAATAATATGAAATATTTGAAAAAGAAAACATTTTCTCGTTGAGTTACATAGGAATCTTTCCTATGTGATATACAGGGTGTTAATGATAAGTTTTGCTAAACTATAATGGCGTATTCTACTGATGAAAATAATCAACTTTTGTCTTATAAAAATTTTTGATAGGACACTTCCCCACGGAGATACAGGGTGTTGAAAGTTTCAAATATTTATATGATTTTTCCTGGCAAAAAAAATTTAGTGATAAAATTTGGGGGATGACATTTTTTTAGTAGGGTAGTTTTTCATGGACAACTTATTCCAAAATACACTCCAATGGCGTAGTTATTCAAAGAGGAGGGGACCTTTTTTGGAAAAAATAGTACGCCACTGGTTTTTTAAATAATTTTAAATGTTTTTAAAATGAACAATCAATTTGTGGCAATAAAGTATTCTTATAAAGTATTCGTAAAATTTACTGATCTTTAGATAATTGGGAAATCGAATAAGAAGATACTTTTTACCCAAAACCCTCGATGGTAGAACTTATCAAAGGTTTCTACAAGAAGAATTAACCACCCCTTCTAGAACAAGTGCCATTGAGGTTAGATTGTAGTATAACAACCCCAGGTTCGATCGAAAAAAGAAAAATAAACGTAGTTGTGGCCAGAAATATGTGATCGTCATAAGGAATACCTACGTTGTATACATCTATTTTTAATTTACCGAAAGGCGCTGGCTACTAACTTTAAAAAGGGGAAGTATGTTTTAATTTTAAAAAACAAAAGCAGAGTAAATACACCTAACTTTATTATTTACGTACAACAGTCTTCAAATTAAACATGTGACAAATAGAAAGAACAACAAAAAACATTAACAACCATTTAACATAAAATGAGAGTGCCAGGCTCACCTAGAGCTTCTGTGGGGAAAGAGCATGGCAGAGAAACCCACAATCGTTGCTCTAACTACCCAAATATAAATACAAAACAACCGACAATAAAATGCATAAATTAAGATTCATTGCTAATGATAAATAACGTCCGACTCATTTAATGTCTCACTAAATGTCACCTCACTCGAATTAGACATACACACTTCCAAGTAAAACTGAAGAGGTTTGGTGTTAGTTAGCCGGCAAGGCCGGAAGGTACTGGAGTCCCATACGGGAGGCAATCCAGCTATGAGTTGAGATTTCAGAAGATCTGTTTTAGCAATTCTTTTTTTGTATTTAATTATTCTTTTTTCAGATTCGTCCCTCTAGGGCGAAAATGTTAGTAAATTCAACAAGGCTCCTATAGGCGTATGACATAAAGTGAGCACAAGAAATGCTGTATTATTTGTTTTTCGAACAATGTAATCATGACGACACAAGTTAAATGTGAAACAAAGGAGTTGTTATTGCAATATCTGGGCAGTCACGACAATATACATATTTTAACATATAATAAATAATGAGCAATCTTTAATAATAATTGTAACAATTTTACCTTAGAAAAATATATGCCCTTGAACATAAAGCAATGGAGGCTAAACGTACAGAGAAGAATTGTAATCATTAAACATCTATAATCATCACAACCATAAGATTACATAGAACAATTAACAACAAAGTACTTAGATAATAATTACCTGCTAATTAATACCGGTTAAACACTTTAATTTTTCACTATTTTGTCACACTGTCCGCCGATCGTCTTACTCCCCATCTCCACACTGTTCTCACTTCAATTATTTAGGCTTCCTTCCAGAATTCCCCAACTAAGCGTTTGTTTTTGCGCTTCCTTCTACCAACTGTCAATATTACGTTTTCATTATTATACAACACCCACGTAACGTGACGTCGAAGTTGATACGATAAGTATGGTTTTGCACAACGTTAACTATTGCGGTATATGCATGATGGGGCGCCACCTCATTACAGCCTTACCATTAGACAGTTGCTGAATAATCTTGACCGGCTCATTCCCCCGATCTGAATCCCTTGGATTCCTTTTTTGAGGCTACCTCAAAACTATGGTATATCGTACTCCAGTTCCCAATGTAGTACTTCTACAGCGCATTGTAGAGGGTTTATCAACCATACACAATATGGCTGGAATTATGAGGCGTGAAAGACGATCATTGCGGAGACGCTGTGCAGCATGCATTGCATCCCAAGGACAGCATTTTGAACATTTCTAGTGTTTTAAATCTCTCAAAAATATTTGGTATAGAATTTATTGTTACACATTTAGCAATCAATAGAAAATGGTAAATAGCAACGTAGGTACTTAAGTATCTTCTTATTTAGTTTTCCAATTATCTAAAGACCAGTAAATTTTACGAATACTTTACAAGAATACTTTATTTACAAATTGATTGTACATTTTAAAAACAGTTAAAATTATTTAAAAAACCAGTGGCGTACGATTTTTTTCTCAAAAAAAGGTCCCCTACTGCCCCAATAACTACACCACCGGAGTGTATTTTGGAATGAGTTATCTGTAAAAAAATAGTCTCTACTAAAAAAATTTCATCCCCCATGCCAATACAGTTTGGCAAAATAATAATAATTTTCTGCTCCTTTTACCTCATAAATATTTAATTTCTAGGTTAGTACTTATCATAGGATCGTTTTCTTTTTATTGAAATTTGTAAAATGATATTAAACCAATATTATGATGGCTTAATGCATTGAAGAATGTAAAATTAGGGACTGCTATTTTTCTAGAGTGTTTTTTAAGATTTAGATGGTAGAGCCAACAACAGCCAATTGTATTGGCTAGTCACTTAAATATTAATCTACAATATTCTGAATTTAATTGCAAAATAAGAATCGTATGTATAGGAATCACGAAATCGATCACTATACATTTTGTACTTTTTTTACAAAAAAAAAATTAAAAATAAAAATTATCCAAATACTAATAATATTAATTTAAATAGCAAATAAAATATATAAACGACCAAATTAGAAATAGAAATTACAGATGTTCAAAATATTATTTTATTAACTTTTCTATTCATCCNAAATTTTATGGATAATATGAAATATTTCAAAAAAGAAAATATTTTCTCATCGAGTTAAGTACATAGGAATCTTTCCTATGTGATATACAGGGTGTTACTGATAAATTTTGCCAAACTTTAATGGCGAATTCTACCCATGAAAATAATCAACTTTTGTCCTATAAAAATTTTTGATAGGACGCTTCCCTACGGAGATACAGGGTGTTAAAAGTTTCAAATATTTATATGATTTTTCCTGTAACTTGACTGGCAAAAAATATTTAGAAGAAATGTCATTGAGGTTACGTCAATTATTGTGGTATATGTATGATGGGGCGCCACCTCGTTACAGCCTGACCGTTAGATAATTGCTGAATAATTAGTATCCTAATCACTGGATTGGTAGAGGACCCACTGTTGGCCGGCTCGTTCCCCCGACCTGCATCCCTTGGATTACTTTTTTGGGGTTATCTCAAAACTATGGTATATCGTACTCCAGTTCCCAATGTAGAAGTATTATACTTCGAGAGCGCATTGTAGAGTGTTTCGCAACCATATACAATATGGCTGGAATTATGAGGTGTGTAGGACGATCATTGCGGAGACGCTGTGCAGCATGCATTGCATCCCAAGGACAGCATTTTGAGCATTTCTTGTGATGTTGTAGTGTTTTGAAATCTTTCAAAAATATTTGGTATGTATGTATGTATGTATGTCGGAGGGATGTCGGAGGGTGGTGGACTAGTTTTTTCACCGCGGCACTTAGGCCTTATTAGGCCTCTTGTACACCCTCCTTCATTACTCGAGTACTTTTCTTCAAACCATCCTATTTACTACCCGGGTGGCTTGGTAGCAAAGTCTCGTATAGTTTATGTATGATAGCATGGTCTTGAGTTACAGAGATTTTCTTTGCTCTGTTTTCATTACCATTTATCGGGGACCACACGCATGCGGCAAATGTTGGGCGACCCAGGTCTCTGGTAGGCTACCACAGCCACGTCCCCGAGCCTGCCTTAGGTCACCCATCCAAATTCCAGCCTGCGTCCGTGATGCTTACCTCGGCAGATCGAAACCCACCGGCCAAGTCACCCGGCTAGGCGGCCCCTAAAAATATTTGATAGTGAATTTATTGTTACACATTTTGCAATCAATAGAAAATGGTAAATAGCAACGTAGATACTTAAGTATCTTCTTATTTGATTTCCCAATTTATCTAAAGACCAGTAAATTTAAGGAATACCCGATACCCGATAAGAATACTTTATTGCCACAAATTAATTGTATATTTTAAAAACATTTAAAATTATTTAAAAAACTAGTGGCGTACAATTTTTTTTTTCAAAAAAAGGTCCCCTACTCCCCCAATAACTACACCACCGGAGTGTATTTTGGAATAAGTTATCTATAAAAAAATAGTCTCTACTAAAAAAATGTCATCCCCCATGCCATTACAGTTTGGCAAAACTTATTAACACCCTGTATAGAATAATAATAATTTCCTGCCCCTTTTACCTCATAAATATTTAATTTCTAGGTTAGTGCTTATCATAGGATCGTTTTCTTTTTATGGAAATTTGTAAAATAATATTAAATTAATATTATCATGATGGCTTAATGCATTGAAGAAAGTAAAATTCGGAAATGCTATTTTCCTAGAGTGTTTTCTAAGTTTCAAATGGTAGAGCCAATAACAGCAAATTGTATTGGCTAGTCACTTATATGTTAATTTACAATATTCTGAATTTAATCGCAAAATAAGAATCGTATGTATAGGAATCACGAAATCGATCACTATACATTTTGTACTTTCTTTACAAAAAAAAAAAATAATAAAAATAAAAATTATCCAAATACGTGTTAATTAATTTAAATAGCAAATAAAATATATAAACGACCAAAATAGAAATAGAAATTACAGATGTTCAAAATATTATTTTATTAACTTTTCTATTCATCCCTAACAATTTTTGAATATAGATCAACCTCTGAAACTGTAAACATTTTGTATACATTTGGTATAATATAAACATCTACCAACCGTTGCCTCGCCTCCCGGGAGCCCCGATATAAATCCATCTACATTCCAAATTGATTTATATAAGCTTCCAGGCCGGCGCGTCCCGATTTTTCGGGATTGATTCCAAGGGGGCGCCCGCCGAGATACGAATTACCCCGGTGAACCCCGGCAGCAGCCGCGAGATTTCGTCACTATCATTTTTCCACACGACTAGTCGGTCCGCCGCTGCCAAACTCCGATAGCCCGGTAACGTGGTCGCCTTGCGTCCTGCTGATAAGGACCGCGTGCGCGCCCGCCGCGGGGAGGACGCCGCCGGCGTCCCGGCGCTCGACTGTCAACCCTTCGCCGTCGAATGCGGGATGGCTGGCCCGGCGGCGAAATGTCATTTCGCACCGTACTCTCACGTAACTTACATCAATTCGTTCTCGGTCACTACACTGTAGTAGTCTCAAACTGTTTTCAAACTATCAGATATACTTGGTCACTTAAATTGTCATGTACCTACTTTTGGTGAGTCTAAGGTCAGGAATCAATTGTTTAATTGTACTTCGGAACTTCGTTAGCCCTTCCCCTTCGAAATATTTACCTGCGAGAAGTCATTCGACTCACGGATATGAATACCACTAAATGTCCGGTCAAGAAGGTCTCGCTAATGTAACCTTGACCTCGAGGAATTGGGTTACTAAGTAATCCTCCAACAACGCACCAGACTCATCGTTGACTGGATACTAACTGCAGTCTCACGCTAGTAGACCTCTTCCCATTGCTCCCTTTACCTCAATCTTAGAGCTTGGGATCTAGATTTGATGTACTCACGAGGTCACGCACTTTTTGGTTTCCTGTAACTTGTAGCACATCCTCTCATTGCACTTTGCACTGAGGCTTTCTACTGAGCCTTTTCTCACTGTTTTCATTTTAGCACTATTTTGAGCTTTGAGACTTTTCGTGTCCTCTCACTGTTTTTTAGTTTGTTCAAAAAGCACTCTGTTTTGGATTATTGAGCACCTTTGCTTCTACCATAAGTCCGTAGTTAATCCTGGATGATTTGAACTCTAAATTGATAATCAAGGTCTGGGCTTGAGCTAGCAACAATTTTGTTTTTGATTATATAAAGTCGATTTGAAATATTTGATTAATAATATATGGTCTTAGAATATACAGTTAAACGTATACAATACAGTATCAGTTAATGCTTAATTCATGTTTCGTACAGGCCAAAAACATTACCTTGTTTATTTATAAACAGAAAATTGAAGTCGATGTTCAAACCCCTTTAAAATGGCTCCGCCAGGTCTTGGAGTTGATCTTCGGTATTCATTTTCTGATAGTTAGCATCTCTGGATTTGAGCGATCTCTGGAGTCGTCTCGACCTGAACGTAGGATCTGGTTGAAATCTCAGATTTATGTAAGTCAGTTTGGTCTTGTGTCTTGTCCGAATTTCATGCCATTCCCGTCATTTCTCGGAGAAAATTGAAATTGAGTCGCTTTTTTGAGTCACCCGCGACTGTCTTCAGTGATCACTCGTCGTCTATTCTGGTTAAGTGTGTTTGAAGCAGATTGCAGCTCTGTAAACAGTTTCGGTGGTTGAATCCAAAACATAGGTGAATATTTCGATTTTCAACCGACTGTGCATTGGATTCGAAACATCGGTAATTTTCGTAAAGCCTTACGCAACAGTTTACTATTCCTGACTAACTGCAGGTCTACACTGACGCAAACCTGTTAGTTAACTGTGTTCGTTAATAGTCTGCTCTAATGATACTACCAAAGCTTTAACCAATAACATATTGTGGGCAAAAAAATTAATTATCTTTTGATATAAGTACCAGCCAAAGGAAAGTCAAGAAATATAAATCTACAACATGGCGATCATTCGACCATTCACAACTGTTACGGAAGTCTAAAAACTATAGCGTCCAGCTCTCGATTATTTTTCTTCTGGGTTGTAGATAGCGCCCCTTGCTGACCTTCACATTCGTAGAATACGTGGATCACCTTCCCCAGAAGAATCTATACAGCTGTCTTCACTCACGCTATGGTTCTTACAAGAGTCAAAGACTGGTTTCATACTAACACAAGAAAGTCAAAGTGATTTCGCAATAAACCTGGTATCTTTTAGACTTATTTTTGCAGTCTTGATTTGACTTTCATTCAGTAGACCTATCCTCAACTGTTTCGATGGTTCTCTCAAGAACTTGTTGGTAACTCTGGTCACTATTATTGGCTGCTATTTTTCATTCATACCTTTTGCCAAGGTTTGCTATGATATTGCCTTTAACACTGTCTGACTGCTGTAAATAACGTAAATAAGTATTCAATAGTTATTACTTCTGCCTAGAAGATGGTGTCACAAGTTTCCATACAAAGGAAAACCTCAATCTTTTCCTTAATTTCTTATATCCCAGCTCTGATTCCTGTTTCTCTTTGACCTGCCCTTAAACAAGACTAGATCGGCTTTACAATGAGTTCTTCCTTGCTTCTAAAACCTCTAGGGCTGTGGTTCTCATGGTTCTCGTTACCTCAGGCGGGCTGTAGATACCTCAGACGTGTCTTAAAGAACTCAATCAGAAGTTACAGTAAGAGGCCTCGAGAATAAATCCAATTATCCAAACTCTCGCGCCCGTGAACGTCGTTACGCGTCCCGACGCCGCTGTCAACCCTTCGCCGCTGCATGCAGAATGGCTGGTCGGGCGCGATATGTCACTCACTCGATCACACGTGACCGACTTTATTACAGACAAAAGTGTCGAACGCTCCGAAAGACGCCAGCGACGCCTGATGGAGGCGATATCGGGCGCCGGGAATGGCAAGATGACAGCTCGCCTCTTCATTTGTTATCCCTTAAGGCCCGCTAGGATCGCTGATAATAGACACCTGCCCGACCGTGTGGGAGGAATTATCCCTCGATGTATACCCTCTATCCTTCCCTATGCAACGAATTCAAATGTCAAATGTCGAAACGTAAACAACGCCGTGATAATTTGAATATCCCACTTCTGGAAATTGTAGGTAATTCCAGTTGAAGGTAAAGACAACATTTTGTAAAGAATAAAAAAGGGAAAATTTTGCGTGATGTAAGGAAACGTTTTCTATCTAAGACTGTTATAGCAAAAATTACAGAAGTTGAACTTTTGAGTTTCTATCATTGCAAAAAAACATAAATTATGTAAAGATATCGTTATTTTTACGAAAAATAAGGCATAGCTTTACATTTGAAAGTACTTATTGCACCATATATTAAGCAAGTTCAAGTCATGACATGTAACTGTGTACAATCTAATTTAGAATTAATATTAAAACAGAGCTTTGAGTCATCAAGATATAGCAAGAGCGAACATTAAGATCGTGGTCGGTATCTTTAATAAAAACAGTATAAAGCAATGGATCAAATGTTGAACCTTGCGGCACACCGGATGTTTGGTTAAATACACAATAGGTCCCCTGTTAAATACATTATATAAGTCAAGGTATCAAGGTAGATGATGTCCATTTAACCAACGCTTCAACAATAGGCATACTGGGTGCTTCAGATGAGTTTCGACACTGTGGATCTGCCTTGCATGAACCCATGAACTGTTCAAGAACTATCAAATCTGTCAAATATTTTAGAAAAATTATATTATAGAATTATAAGCTCATTTTATGTTGTGTTGTTTTAATTGGTGTAATGTATTAGCGAAGTTGAGGAACTGTCCATTGTATTTTGGAGAGAAAAAATACCTTTCCTCGAGATAAAATAACTCTTAGTGGAAAGTGATCTGACGAGTGAGGACACCATTTTTTGTCGACCTTTGTGCATGTCAAGCATGCATTGTAGTGTAATTCTAACTAGGTACCAAATTTCATTATTTCAATTTCAGACAACTAATTTCTGTTTAATATGTCCATGTACATTAATTTTTCATAGGATGTGATGCTGGGAATTAGTTTAACTTGGGTAAACCACTTGTTAGGAAAATTTTACAGGTTTTCGTATTAGCGACGTAGTAAGTTCTATTTAGTGCTATAGTAGCAGTTTATAAAAGGAATATTAAAGAACAATTTCATTATTTTTACTTTGTGTAGAGACAGTAAATTTTAGGATCTATCAACGAACACCCCTACTGCAAGCATTTAATCAATATCAATCTTGTTTATCAACCTAATGAAAATAGATATTTAAATAACTATATTTGAGATTTGATACCAAAAATTTAGAGTTTTTGTTAATGAGGCATGTAAACAAGCCTTTTTTATTAACAATTTTTATGTAATACTAACAAACTTGTACAGGGTGTTCCGTTTTTCAGGTTAAGACCTCTGAAAATGTGAAAAGGCTGTGAACTTTACTCAAGCCAATTTTTTTCCAAATAGAACCCTGAAGGGATGTTATATTCTACTAATCATTTTATTGATGTTACAAAAGCCTGGCCTACTACGATTTTTTAAAGGGGTCGTTTTTCCAGAAAGTGGTATTAGACATTTTTTTATCAAAAAGATAATATTACCAGGCTATTCAACACCCATCAAAATACCCATATACCAAATTTGAACGACAAATGTCTATTGAGTGTTTTTTATGTGGTACCAAACTGAAAAATCAGAAAACTAAAAATTATAATAAGCAGGTCAAAGATTGCCATGAAAGTGAAAACAAGTACCAATCGGACAAAGAAAAAATACAGACACCACATAAAAATACACTCCATAGACATTTGTCGTTCAAATTTGGTATCTGGGTATTTTGATGGGTGTTAATAGCCTGGTAATATTATCTTTTTGATAAAAAAATGCCTAATACCACTTTCTGGAAAAACGACCCTCTTAAAAAATCATAGTAGGCCAGGCTTTTGTCACATCAATAAAATTATTAGTAGAATATAACCTCCCATCAGGGTACTATTGGTAAATAAATTGGCTTGCGGAAAATCCACAGCTTTCTCACAATTCCAGAGGTGTTAACCTGAAAAACGGGACACACTGTATACAGGGTCGTTACATAATATTCTACCTGCATTGTCATTTTTTCCCTTCTATCTAGTAAAAATGGTAAAAACAAAAGTTTTAGGAAATTTACAACAATTATACAATTACAAGAATTTATACAAAAAACAATTGACTTTTTGGAATTTTGTTTTTTTAACTGAAACGGTTTAATTTAAAAATGTGAATAGTTTTTTATGTATTCCTTTGATATTACAACAAAATTTCCAAATAATTGACGTTTATTAAAATTATTTGGAATTTTATTATTTTAAATTAATTCTTTCCCATTTCTCCCTTCTTGTCCCAGTAGTTTATATTAACATGAGAAACTATATAATAATAAAAAAAAGAGTGGTGCCCAAATTTTTTAAGTTATTCTTACTCTACCAACTTTTAGCCGCTCTTAATAAAAACGAGTCGTGTACGGTATTTTATGTAGCAATTGGTATTGAAGTTGATACAATGCATATAAACAGAGACTGCCATCGCTAAATTCGCAGACCGCCTATTAAAAAATCCGCCTAATTAATATTCCCATTCCAAACACAAGCCAGTTCCAATTGTTATTCACAACAAGAGATCGGTATCGAATCTATTAATGGTCGGTATCTGAAAAATGACACATCAAATATCACTTCAGCATCTAAACAGACTGGGCCCGGCTCGCAGCCGATGTCCAGATAAGTGTTCCAAGGACTTGGGCGACTTCAACGGAATACCAGGTGTCATCTTAATGAATAATTATATCAGTGTTGTTTATGCCCGGCCAGATAACTCCTCCCGATACCGTCTGGATATCGTAAAAAAATAAGTCTAGATGTGATAAAATTGTTCCAACATGGTCAAGGTCCCCGCGCAACAAAAGTGTATAATTGGATAGCTTGTTTTGTCTTTAAAATATAAGGCTGGCCGGCGCGATAAGACGGATTACCCGAAGGTTTTTGTTTAAGAGATCGGCGATTATATTGGAGTTGTCACTCACGCTAGATCAAGAACTGCGGAGATGTCAACAGACAAGTTCGACAATTGATGACGTTTTTGCACAACCAGTCATTTCAAAAGTACATAGAAAACACAGTTTTGATTAGTCAAGTGTGTGATATATCAAATACAATGTGCAAATATGAAATATTCCAAATTATTAGTAAAGAAAATTTGTCAAAATGAAAAACTGAGGGAGTGTTTATATAAAATTTCATATCAGGTCTCCTTTGATTTTAGATTTTTGCTAGTCCCAAGCCCTTACATGATACATGACAATATATTAATGAACTATGCCTACTTTGAGAAATATCTAAAATCAAGCATATTGTTAGGCCATACGTATGCCAAAATCATTAAAATTTTGCAATACATTTTTAAATATAATTTTACCACAGTATATACAGAATTATTTCTTAATTTCCAAGGCTTTTCACAAACAAGGAGAAGTACAGGGAATTTTTCAACACCAACAATCTTGCTCTATTGCAGGAGTCGTTTCACGTATCTGAAAACACGCTGACATACCTCGAAAAACTTCCAATTACATTGAAATACCTGAAGAAATGTCAGAGTACCTGGAAATAGAAAAGTTTCAAATATCGTACAAACATCTCAAAAGGTTAAATTCGGTAACCAAATATCAGAGACATGTGAGTCAAAAGTCAATAATCTATATCCGTGTACCATAATAATGAGCAGTGATTCATATCCACCACTAGTAAATGAGGTGAGGGGTAAAGAAGACAAGATTCCATAGGCGTACTACTTGAGAAGGGGTCAAAGAGCAGAAAATTGTAAAAAATAAAAGTTCGCGGTGAATATTTACTTTAAAAAGCTTATAGACTCACTTGTCAGCCTCTCCACAATTGTTGAGTGCCGTCCTTTCGGACGGGGATGGCTCGCTACCACCCACTTACATCTACATGATGCGCACCTCGCGGATATCGCACATTATCACTTATAATAATACACTGAACTATACACAGTATACACTACTGCCTACTATCACTTCACTGCAATGGTCACACATTAACACTTATTGTACAATACACTACACTTATTATACGTTGTACTATACACTACACTATGCAAACATACATTACTGGTCACTAGATCTACTACTATTATTGTCGTCACTAGTACTGTCATCTTCATCACTAGAGCTGCTGTCATCTCTAAGTGCTATTATCAGTGGATCAACCAATACATCAACTATCGTGTAGAGATCCCACATGCGTTCTTCCTCTTTGTGGACATGCAGAATGCATTTACTCCATGTTTCTGCTGTAACCAGATTAATCTCTTCGTGCAAGAGTAATTTTACATTCTGCAATTTAAATGTCGTATTTTTATCTGGGCCCAGATTAACTCAATGGGATTTAGTTCACAGTGGTTGGGTGGCAAGCAAAGTACTGTAATCCCATGAGCTGCAGACATTTCATTCACTACATCCTTAATGTATTGGCCTTCTTCGCTCTTCATGATTTTCAGTAATTCGGGTTTAAGCATTGTTTCGTCAAATTCGATTTTTTCGATTTCCTCCTTTCTCCATGCTTCATTATCAACGTGCCTCATTATTGATTCAGTTATTCTCTTAAAGCCATGAATGTACTTTAACTGTTATTACACGATTGAACGAATTTCTCTCGTACATTTGATGTTAAGCAAATCCCTCGGTTGTGACAGATCGATACAACTACATATAATTGAACCGCATAATCCGTACGGAACTCGCAAACCCTTTGAGAAATCCGCGTTCGTCAAAGGCGCAGGTTAAGCGCTGGAAAGAGCAGTCGAGAGCGAACCAGTTCCTGAGTTTTATTAATTACATCAGAGGCTCGCAGCCACACCTAGCCGCACAGAACCTGGCATTAGTGTGTCAAACAACTTCATCCGCCGAGAACGGCGCGCCGATTGCCCCCTTTGCCACTTAACACCTTTTACGACCAGAAAACTAATTATTAGTGGCTCTCTGAGCCGTTTCGGTGATCCAACAGGTGTGTTTCGAAAGTCGATTCAGTGGTTTTCCTTGTAATTGGCATGCAGGTAATTATTTCCCGCTGAGAGGAGTGTAGAACCGTTTCTTGTTTTGTAATTGATTATTGCGGCTACATTCGGAACGAGCTCACGTCCGACAAAGGGAAGTTTTTATTCCGTTAAGTAGGGGTATTTAGAAAGGACACGCCGGTGTCGGTTCGCTTTGTTTCCGTAAACCGACAGAATTGGAAACAGCGGGCGGCTGCCGAATTTAACGAGGTTATTATAGCTTTCACCCCGTGCTGCTACAGTGCCCCAAAGAAAGTAATATCTCTCTATATAATAGGAGAATTTAAAATATTTTATAGTTAATATGTAAATGATCATTATTCACCAACAGAGCCAATGTTTTCTGCTACAGTTTCGTTGGAATTAAATAAAAAAAATTTACTGTAATGTAGATTTACACTTAAAAGACTAGCTATTATTATTGGCCGTCGTTGGTACTGCCACTGCAATTTAGCAATATCCGGAGTATAGATAAATAAGTCCAAAAAAATTCAGGGAGGGATTCCCTGTTGAAAAATAAGGTGGGTCATTCATATAAAAAATTGTTGTTTGAACATCCCCTGTTCCGCTTTTTCTGAAATACCGAAAAAGTGACAGAAATGAAATTAAGCAGACATTTTCTGCTATCGACAAGGCAGTCAGTAAACAATTTCTTGATTTCATCTCCGGTGTAAGGGGTAGAAAAAGCCACCCCTAAGACTTGTTTCATACGTAACTTTTTTCTTATTATTATCTTACCATTTACAAATTCATTTCAGATAGAGTGATTCATTTGTAAATAAAAAAGGTTTCTTGTCATTTTTTCGTAAAATTAACGATTTCTGAGCAAAAAATTTATTTAAAATCAATTACATGATATGATTGGCATAAGGTAGATTTTATCGAACTGTAATTTATCTAGTAGGCGTCTGTCTCGTTGACACTTTTTGTGAAAAAAATTTCATATAAACGTAGGTCAAAATATGCTTTGTTTCCGAGATACAGAGTGTTCAAATTTTAGTTTTTTATTTATTTTTATTAATTATTTAAGTTTTAAAGATATTGAGTCGAAATTTGAAAAACGCTTTGGAGGGATAGATATGCATTTTTAGGATGATCCGAATATTTCTACTTGTACCAGTGGCGTTCGTGCGAGAATGCCACAACCTTTTTTAGTAAAAAAATTGTACGCCATCGACTTTTCCCATTTTAATATTTTTTTAGAAATTCGCCATGAATTCTACATGAAATTTTTCTCTACAATTTTTTGCACCGTTTTTGAGGAAAAAATGAAACATATTTTATTGCAAGTTATATATTTTTAATTTCTATTGATACATTATCTAGTAGGTTTCTATCAATATTTCTAAATACAAGCATCAAATTTCGAGTCAATATCTTTAAAACTATTTGAAAAAATTAATAGAAATAAATAAAAAATTAAANAGAAATGAAATTAAGCAGACATTTTCTGCTATCGACAAGGCAGTCAGTAAACAATTTCTTGATTTCATCTCCGGTGTAAGGGGTAGAAAAAGCCACCCCTTAGACTTGTTTCATACGTAACTTTTTTCTTATTATTATCTTACCATTTACAAATATATTTCAGATAGAGTGATTTATTTGTAAATAAAAAAGGTCTCTTGTAATTTTTTCGTAAAATTAACGATTTCTGAGCAAAAAATTTATTTAAAATCAATTACATGATATGATTGGCATAAGGTAGATTTTATAACTAGATAGATAGCTAGTAGATAGATAACTGTAATTTATCTAGTAGGCGTCTGTTTCGTTGACACTTTTTGTGAAAAAAATTTCATATAAACATAGGTCAAAATATGCTTCGTTTCCGAGATACAGAGTGTTCAAATTTTAGTTTTTTATTTATTTTTATTAATTATTTCAGTTTTAAAGATATTGAGTCGAAATTTGAAAAACGCTTTGGAGGGATAGATATGCATTTTTAGGATGATCCGAATATTTCTACTTGTACCAGTGGCGTTCGTGCGAGAATGCCACAACCTTTTTTAGTAAAAAAATTGTACGCCATCGACTTTTCCCATTTTAATATTTTTTTAGAAATTCGCCATGAATTCTACATGAAATTTTTCTCTACAATTTTTTGCACCGTTTTTGAGGAAAAAATAAAACATATTTTATTGCAACTTATATATTTTTAATTTCTATTGATAGGTTTCTGTCAATATTTCTAAATACAAGCATCAAATTTCGAGTCAATATCTTTAAAACTCTGAAAAAATTAATAGAAATAAATAAAAAATTAAAATTTATACACTCTTACCTTGGAAAACAAGCATATTTCGACCTACGTTTATATGAATTTTTTTCACAAAATAACTTTGCGACCAGCCCCTAAAATATTTCGCACTTATTTACAAACACCCTGTATAATTAAGCAATACTTTTTTGGCACCCTCTTTAAGCGATTGTATCCTCACAAAGGATTTTCGCACTTGTTTATTTACACCCTGTATAATGTAAATGTAATGAAAATTCCTAATTCGGGCGAAATTTTATACTTTTGGAGTTTCTCGTATTTCCCGAAAATATAGAAAGAAAATAGTTTTTTATGTAGACTATTTTTATATTATAACTTCCAATTTTTCGGTTAGAACAAAAATTTACATTTTTTCAAATAGAACACCCTCTACATTTTTCGATTTTCGAAATATCCATAAAATATCCTTTTAAATTAATGTCAAGGAGTAAAAGTTAAAAATATTTTTTTGTTATTCAACTGTTTGTTGATACAATTGTGTACGCAGTGCATATATTTGATGTATTGATAAAAAAAAGAAGTATAGTGGCTGAACAAGAAACAATTGATTTACAAAAAAATAATAAATTTTGATGTTTATACTTTGTAAATATTTTTTTTCTGTAAATATCATGTATGATATATTTAAATACAAATTTTACGCAGCTTTCCAAAATGCAAAATATTTGAGGTTATTTTAAAATAATATAAGTTTGTATATTTGAAATTGAATTGTACCAAAAAAACTGTGATGAAGTTGTTTACTGACATCAAAGAAAACGGCTAAAATTAAGAAATGCTCTCTATATCTTAAAAGGATATTATTGAGATACTCTTTTCTCCAATCAAATTTTCATGAAATCGAGTCTATCTTTTAGGAAAATAGGAGAAACCCTGCAAAAGTTGGCGATTTTATTGACCCATCTTGTACAAACATGTTGAAAATTCATAAGGAATATGACAAAAAAATATTTATTTACCCAAGTATTTTTTGTTTATGCAGTGTTTCAAGACTGTACATTAAAAAAGGTACCTTTTGATATATTTTCTTTCCGAAAACGGATAAAAGGCCAGCCTTAAGGCTATAACTCGTAGAGGATATTTATACTGATAAATTCGACGTCAGCGAGGTCATAAACAAAAAATATATATGCAATTTTTGAATTTGTAAACTGATGTATTATAAAAAAATTATGAATTTATGAAAAAAGAGCTAGATAGCAAAAAGTGAAAATATTGGTGTTTATTTCGGATGTAAAATAAATACTATTCTGAAGATTCAGCGCCTTCTTGATTTAATAAAAAAATTTTAATTTCACTGCAGATTTAGGACAGATGTTCATAGAACTTTATTTCTTAGAATTAACTAAGCACTCATCCCTTTCATTGGCGAAATATACTTAAGGACCACCCTCTATAAAAAGGTACCTTTACTTTTTGATGTACTATTAAGGAACAATTTGGGACTATTCTGTATAATAGTTTGTAGAGGATTTCACTTATTATTTCAGTTTTCGTTGGTAAAGGCCCCTCAAACAAATTGATCGAAGTAGCCACCCTTCGTAAAAAAACATACTCAGTAAGTTATGTAATATCTTGCAACTGCCAACTATCGCCTTTTTCCTTCGAATTACGTTTACGTATTCGTGGGAACTTAAACAACTACAAACGTGTCGCGGTTCTACGCACGTAGAGGCGGCTAAAAGAAGATGTCACAATAATTAACATCGGCGATCAAGTAACACGAAAACGCTATTAAGTTTAATTTGATTGATAATTCGAAACGATTTCCAACCGTCCTCCTTGCGCTCACAACAAGCGTTGTTCTGTTCTTGAAACAGGGCTTCTGTTTTATTTTAACATTGCTCTTATCTCATTTTTATTTTTATATTCGTTATAATGGCCTGCTTGTGTTGATTCATTACAATTACCCCGATAGTATCTGGCAAATGGTAAATGTTGAAAAATGTGCCGAGAACACTAGCGCTTGCAAAACGTTTTGATTTTTATCGGGTTCCTATGATGCCTACACCAGTGCCATTAAAAGGTTTTTTTTATGCCGCAAAAATTACACAATACGCGCGTTATATGCAGTCTATCTGTAAGGGATAGTATCGAGATCTCAGATTAGCGCGCTTCCTGGCAAAGGATAAGTTGCAGTTCTAGCCAACGGCTGAGATTAACTATATCATCAGGCTGTTTACTTTTTATATATAAATGACAGTAATAAACTTTTAAGAGACTGTTAAATATTTTTAGAAATATGTAATTATGTACTAAAATTAAAATGGGCCCAATTACTGCTCCTTGTGGAACGGTTCTAGTAATTAATAAAGGTGCACTTGTTGTACTATTTACATTGACTCTCTATAATCGATTTTCCAAATAATTTTTAAATATTTTAAGTGCAGTTTAACGTCAATATTTTGCATAGGCTCAAGAAATACTGTAAGATATTTTTTTTCCAAATTTTGACCACTTTTAGACATTTGTCAAATATCTTAGCAAAATTATTAATCCACCATAATAGTTTGATCTCTATTTGCTGACTTATTAGGCTGTTTTTAAATGAAGTAGCAAAAAATACCAGTACCAGTGAATGTAGAGCCAAAAATAAGAGGATTGAAGTAAAAATACCTTATATGAAAATTGCACCCCTGAGGCAACATACCCTCTTAAAGGAGGGGATTGAAATTCAATTTGAAATTGAAATTTAATTTTAATTTAATTTTTTCTTTAAGGAATGAGGAATGCTAGAGACACGAAACTTGGTATGAGCATCCTACTAATAAAAAGATAACTTTTCAATATTTGTTCGATCATTGGCGTATTTTATAAAGGAGTGAAACAGAAATTACTCGAATCGCTGGATTGGTCGTGGTCGTGATGCCCCTGTTTGTTGGTCTGCACGTTCACCTGACCTAACGCCTATGGATTTCTTTTTGTGGGGACACATAAAAAGTATTGTTTATTCCACTCCTGTTGCCTCCTTAGAAGAACTACGCTTAAGAATATTTCAGGCAGCAGATGACTTTCGCAATAACCAAGAACTGTTTGTGCGAGTGCGTTATAACTTCAACAGACGTATTAGGTTATGCTTGCAGTAAAATGGAAATTATTTCGAGAATATTCTTTAAGTTTAATTTTGCATTTCTTGTTTTTCGTTTGTATTAAATTTTATTTCAGATAAATAACTTTACCTAATACATGTCCCATAGTCATAAGTTATCAAACATTTTTCATTAATTAATAGCAAATTACTCTTAATGTTATTATTAAATTAGCAGCTTAGCTATTTTTGGCATAATTAATTTCATCTTTACCGATAGTTATCGTTTACAAAAGTTATTATTTTTTATTTCACACTGTTTTCTGTAATTCCTTATATATTTGTTACCTTTATAATTAAATTTTCGTAACTTACATTCGCATCATCACAACTTAAACATCACTCCAGGACTCATTCTTTAAAACTAATCTTATTACAAAAAATAGTACACACTAACAGATAAGCTGATACAAAATTAAACGGGAATATCAAATATAGCCAAAATATATTAATAACAATGTTATCTACGAGAGGTACTAGAAAAAATATCTCCTTACCCATGATAGAGACAATTTGCGCGTTTCCTAGTGTCGTGATATGAATGAGACTATCGAATTCGTCTATGTTTCGAATACCAACAACATTTCTACTAAAGAAGCATGTATGGCATCATTCCCGACACAAAATAAGAACCCAAAGCACGGAGAACAGCTACGATCGCATAAAAATGAAACCATTGCAAATTTCGCCAATCTTTTGAAAATTTCTCTCAAAACTCCGCAGATGGCGCGATCAGATCGTTCTGAAACCATCCACATCGATGTGTAGAGGCCTCGGAAACCACAGAGAGAGAGAAATCGAAAAATCACCGATGTTTCTAAAATCTCCACCGCCGACTTCATCATCCACATGACTTTTAAATTACGCCCCACAGGATTTTAGAGTTGACATTAACACCGTTAAGTTTCAAGTCTACAACTTCAAAGAGAAAGCCTCCACAAGGTCCGACGTCAAAACGGATATACCTGGAAACCTCTTCTCCAGCGAGCAGGCATCTAACGTCTTGACACCGAAGATGAAAAAGGACGATACGACCCATTATGAGTGTCTACGACCCTCTCATGATGCTGAGGAAAGATGAAAATAGTTCAAGTCCGCCAGGAGCTAAACAAACGGGACAAAATCCATGGCATGGCGCTCAACGTGGGGCCATGCCAGAAGAACGACAACTAACATACTTCAATCCGCGATAATGTGGGGCCATGTTGCCAGATGAACAAGAACCTGGGAGCATTAAATAGTGACAACTTTTTTCTACTTGTGTGTCAAATGTGATTTCGATTCGTTCATTATTTTGTGTTTTATGAACTGTATCGACGAATTTTAAACAAAGGAGCATAAAATTCAGGAATGAAAGATTACAGTACATATGAAGGAAGCTCTATAATATTTTAAAGTGAAATATTGGTCAACACTCCTGAACGAAAACTAATTAGGCAGCAAATTTTTCAATATCATTTGAAATCTTTAAGATAATGACAGGAGATGAGACTTGAGTATATTTTTAGGATCTTGAAAGCAAATTAATTAAAGTCAACACAATGACTTCTGCACCTCCAAAAAAGATCGCATGCAATTATCAATTGGAAAGCTCATGATCATCGTCTTTTAGGACCAAGCATTATTCTTGTTACATATGATCATTTTTGGCAATGATTTTGGCAAGTCATTTTGAATTTGAGATCGAAATACTAGATATAAAACTTCTACGACCATAAAACAGAGAAAAGAACTACTGAATAAAAGTACCTACCTAAATTTATAATAAAAAATTAGAAATAGAGACAAAACAAATGTCATCTTTTGGGCAAATGAAAAACAATTTCAATTTATTAATAAGAAAAACAAAAATGTATGTATTTTGCTTGTATACTGATGTCTATTATATAGGGTGTCCGTAGACTATTGGCAAACAGTTTTTTTTATAATATATATATTTTGCTAATATATATACTTATTTCACTTAAGCATTTACTTTTTTCAATTTTGTTTACTTATTATTGACAACAAATGCAGCTACGAAAAAATCGATTTGAAACAAATCATTTTGAAAGATTTTTTAATAATATGTAATACATTTCTGTTATGTTTACTTTTGTGAAAAACTTGTAATCAATTTCAGAATCAATTCTGATGATTTTTCTTATTCCGTAGGATCAGTTTGTTACCAATAAAAAATTATCTAACGCCGTTAATATTAAGCTTCTGAAAGCTTACTTTTTACTTTACTTACTTTTACTTGTATCTCCCTAAAATGATGGAGAATGAAGTGTTTGTAAAAAAAATATTTTACCACCAAGGAAAAGCTAATAAAAATTCGTGTCATGTATGTTGGACGACCACTGTTATGTTAACAAAATATGACCTTTATCTCTATTGTATCCGCAACTGGTAGAAAACGTTTCGCCGTAGATGATTTCACGAAACGGCTCCACATATTTGTTTATTACTCAGCTGTCCTTTGGGATCCAGATAAGGATCGTAAAACTTTATCAGTTTCATATTTTTTTATGTACATCTGCATTCCTTCCCTGTTATAAACTCCTATCTGGCGAATATCTGATGGATTTTCCAAAGGCAACAATGCGAGAATCAAATTTCAAGTTAATCATAAAGATAACAGCTATCTAGCGGAGGAATAAATATAAGCAAATTGAATTTTTCGGTTTCTGCAGCGACGATAACATTTTCCAGTTAGTTATTAAAGGAAATTTAATTTCCAGGTAGCTGAGTGTGATGCGAAATTCCCTTTGAATAACGCCCTGCATCGTGGAAATACAGAATCCAGTGGCGCACCGCCCGACTTCGTTCGTGCACAGATATATTTAGTCCGCACTGTTTGATATAAGATTTCTCTTTCGTGCGACATCGGTCAATAAAAGTTGACGGTTTTTTAATGTTTTATTAATAACAAAAAGATTAAAAAGTAAATAAGAAATAACAAACAAATAAACAAATTTAAAATATTATAAATATTTTTGTTATTTGCTTTTAATAGTTAAATTTTTTAATAAAAGTTAGTTGGTTACATTAATATGCATTGATTGTATTGACATATATTATGTTGCTCGTAAAAAACATATATTTTGTTCTTAGCTCTCATATTTTTACTCTGTTATAAAGGTATTAAGGCAATTCAAAGAAATTCAACACTTTTAACATTGTTGTTTCAAAATATAATTTTTTCAAAGAGTTTTGTGTTTTTGTATAAATTTTGATCCATTCATATTTTTTAATCAAATTAACAACTACCTGATGAAATAAATGAGTGAACGGTGGAAACGTTATATTAGTTGTTTTCTTCGCATTGATTTTTGTCAAGGGTGAAGTTATAACAAAAAGATGCAAAGTATTTCTTTGAAGGTGTTTTTTTATATTTAGACATCAAAGCATTTATTCTGGATAATTATTTATTACTAGCTATTTACTAGATATTGCATGATACAGGTTTCGAGCAAATTTTAAAAATTCGCTCATGTTTCCAATCGGGACCGTGAAGTCGTTAAAATCTGTCCCGGAAGAAATAAAATTTCGTCTCAATTTCTAAATTCCCGTTGTCGCCACCAAAACCGCTTCAAGCAGCCCCAAATCAATCCATCTACAGCAACCGACACCTCCTGTGGCCGATGCTGTGGATGGAAACATCCAGGACGACACGCCACAAGTTTCCGCCGTCGCTCCCAAAAACCGCTCCGAGCAGCTCAAAATCACCCGCGCCGTAGCAAGCGATACCTAAACACCTAAAAGTTCCTCGAACATTGTGAAGTCCGAAATTGGGATAGCATAACATTTCAAAGAAACCCATAAGGCCACTCACGATGGTTCATCTTAGGAAACAGAAATCGAAAGTGCGGCAAGATTCAATACCGATAATGGTGCTATACTAAACCGGACCACGCAGCAGAGGCATCTGCGGAGCTGCCATAGCCTGTGTATGAACGTCAACCCGATCCATCGCCAGTTCAGTTACCAGCGTTCGGAACTTAGTCAATGCGTGAACGCGATCGAAATTGTATATACATCTTTGTTGCACATGTACTTACATACCATTTGTTGTTATTACAAGCATATAATAATCAATAAATCCAAATATTTTTAAAATATTTCCTGAGTTGTATTGTCTCTAAAAGCTCTCATAGCTTCTCGAGCTACCCACCTAAGTCCAACCTACCATTGATGGTTTTAAATTTATATATATTTTTTTGTTGTTAAATAAGGTCTATGATCAACAATAATATTATATTTTTTAGTAGCTTTTTAATATTTTCCCTAGGTAATGCGATATAATATTTAATTTTTTCAGAATTATCATTCTTATTTTTGCAATTATTATTGTACATACCATGAATTTTTAATAAGAGTATAAGAAAATTGTTTTGGAGAATTATTAATATTAAAACGTGTTTGATTTTTAAAATGTTGTTTTGGTCTATTTTTTTAGTGTGATAATTTAATAGTATGATCTGTTTGCCTACATAATTTTGTATCGTTATCGTCATCATTATCATAATTATTTTCTATTATCTATATTATCTACTTATTAATACTAGAAGTCAGTTAACTAGTGTTGCTCTAAGAAAGTCTCAGTTTTCTAGTAATAATTAAACATCGTAGTATGTGGCTTAGCATCAGTTTAGTTGTTCGGGTAGGCTACTAGGCGATAATAACTATTTTTTAAATCAATTACATATAAGAAACTTACAACTTCTTCAACAGTAACGGAATAATGAATTAACAGACTTTATACTATTTCGGCCATTTCTTGTACTGTTATATATATTTTTTATCCAACCGTATAATACTGTAACCTTGAAAAATTTTATCAGAATATATAAATATTTACATAGTGTTTAAAAGTCGAGTGTCTAAGATTTTTCCTATATTTCTAATTTTCTAATTTTTTTCTTCGAACGTTCTTTGCCAATTTATTTTCTACATTACCTTCTCCAAATTTCTGACATCTCTTCTGATCTACTTGCAAAGCGAATTGTGGTTAGTGTAATAATTTTATTAACACCCGGTATATACAGTTATCTCCATGCGAACCAACACACGCAAACAAATTTCTTGCTTCATATGTAGGACATTTTAAATTATTTATTTATTTAAATATTTTAAATTTCTACCCAAAAATATAATTTCTTATTTTAAAAATAGGTAGCATTTAAAATAAATATTTGATACTTACGGTTAAACGAATTCTACCCCTAATTTTATGATCTACATAGATTTTATAGAAACATGTTCCGTATTGTATATTAATGTATCGCTTGTTTATTACAAAATTGAATAGTGTTGGCCAAATGTGAAATGATTGTATATACTTATTTTAAGAATATATTTGGATATAAATATTTCTCAGTAATAAAAAAATATTTTTTTTCAAACTTACAACAACTAGGATCGTTTCGCTCGTAAGTTTAATCAACCAGATATAGGTAGGTTTAGGACTTATTGATGGTCTTCATCATTATGTCGTTAGAACAATCCATCTGCTTTAGTGTCGTTACGCACATGTAGATGTGTATATAGAGAACGCATCTATTGTGCTACTTCCTACCTACGTCATTCTGTGACCTACAATTTTCTTTCAAGAAAATATAAGTTTGATTATAATATGCTACATTTGTCTTGAATAATTCCTACATTAATTCTAAATTTTAAATATATATGTATATTTTAAGGAACTGGTAGTTTTGAAACAAATATGTTTGCAGCATATGATGAACTGTAAGAACTATTGTGGCTAAAGTCCGAGATAATAAATTTCAAAACTATAAAAAATTTGAATTAAATTATATATATTTACAAATAATATAAATTCTAAGAAAAATTATAGATTACAGCAAATATTTCACATAGTTTGATGAATAGAATAAAATAACATTTGGGGTAAATACTTCCAGTTAAAACTATCTGCTCATTTGATCCAAATACTTTTTTTAGTACACAGTCATTATTCATTTGTTTTTCATCTTTGACTTATAATTTTATAATATTTCGTTTTTGTTCAGAGAAACTCCAAAAACCTTTAGTTTGTCGCCTAAAACTGTTTACAAATGTAAGTAGAAATCTACACGGAATTTTTCCGGGGTACGTCGCTGGCGTATCGCACTTTTTAATCAGTAGATTCCGGGAATATACACTCATGTGAGCTAAGGGGTGTAAATAGGGTAGGGTTGGCCGGTGATAAGCCGATAGGAATGTTATTCGCTTTGATAACGGGGACCTTGGGATCGACTGGCCCTTGCTTTGATAAAAGTCAAATGTAAAATAGCCGCCTCGTTGTATTATGCGGCGCGACATAATATAAAAAGGTAATTTTCATAATGAAAATTACACCATTTACATATCATTTTATTACATATTACATGGCCGGGCCTTATCAATGGCATATCTTTCGAATTTAATGCCATTCGTATGCGTTCACCTTCTCTCTGTGTCGAATGTAATCTGATCTGAATAATATTTTGTGTGTTATTAGAACAAAACGCCTTTCAGCCCCGTATTCTGAATATATAATGCTTAATAGCGCTAATTACTTACATAAAGGTGTTTGTCATATCGAAATAAGTAATTTCAGTTACCTTAAATAAGTTTAACAATTTTTATAATAGCTAATTTTGATATAGATACAGAAATATCTGGTTTACTGTTGGAAATATACAGGTTGTTATTTAAGTACGTAGCCAAACTTCAAGGGGTGTTTCTAAGATGAAAAGTTTATATAAACATAAGTCCGATAATGCTTCGTTTTCAAGATACAGGATGTCAAACTTTTTTAAAAAATCGTTTTTTCATAGAAATCTTAATAATCCTTTAGCCGATTTTGTTGAAATTTGTCAGTATTATTTATGATAGAAACGGGCTAATTTAGCCCTAACTAGACAAAAATTATTATATCCAGTGGCGTCCCGGAGGAACCTTAACCAATATTTTTGACAAAAAAAAAGTCCGCCACTGACTTGTTTAAACTTTTATAATTTTTGTCGCATTAAGCACCTAAAAACACAAATTTTTTGCCTCTTGAATATTTTTCGTATCTTACATCCTTTTTGGAGAAAGAAAATGTAAGGTTCGTGTTACTTATTGTTAATTTTTTTTTCTAAAAAAATTGCGTACAATTTGTTTAAGAGTGGTTTCAATAAAGCGTTTTTCTCGTTTGAGGTTTTTTTAAATATCCCGCGTCACCTCTGTGCACGCCACTGGCAAAAGAAGACAAAACATTTTTAGCTTAAAAGATTCATTAAAAACTCTCACTATGTTTCAACGTCATATTAATTTTCGTCTTCTTGTTATTTGGAATTTTTTTTGGATATGTATGCCAAATTTCAACAAAATTGGCTTACGAAAAACCGATTTTGTTTAAAGTTTGACACCCTATATCTTAAAAACGAAGTATTACCGCGAACATGTGTTTATATAAACTTTCCCTTTGAAGTTTGGCCACCTACATACATAACACTCTGTATAAATGACGGAATGAATAAACAACAACTGTGTTATTGTGAAAGACTACCTCCTTCTTTTCTTTTTAACACATATTAAAATTGTTGTATTCCATTGGAAAGTTATTCCTTTCTATAGATCTCTTTAAAAAAGTTAATAAGGAGTCAAAGTGCTCAGTTTAAACATTTGTTGTAATTATTGCTGTAAATATTTCTAAAAGTTTTCTTTTGTAACACCACCTTCAATTCAAATTATATTGAAATTGAGTATACAATACAATGCTAAGACACATGCACCTCATACTGGTCATATCCTAGGTCTTGGTCAGCGATCTACGGATGACCAGGGTTGATGTTCAATCGCACGTCTTGATGGCTTCGCCAGATTCCCATTGTAGATTTCAAATTTCCAGCGCTTTTGAAACTTTGCACCCCTTGATAGTGCTGTTGATAAGTTTCTGTGAATTTCAGGCTAATTTCTCAGAAAATTTGAAATATCCAGTGTTTGTTGGTGGTTTTGTTTGGAGCGGTTTTCGGCCTCCAAAGCATCGATGAAAATTTGATTCTCGACCGCTCTGTATTAGCGTTTTTGAAGCTTTTTCTGGCTGTAGGGCTTGGTGTGGATTGGAAACAAGAGTGAAATTTGAACCTCAAAGCTTAAAATGAAGTTTATTTTAAAATTAACTCTTTTTATTCTTTTCTTCTTTTCTCAAAATATAAAAACTATTAATTACATAGGTGTAATGGGGTAATTCCTTTTTAATTCAGTATAGAATTGTTTTATTTTTTAATACTAATATTCTGACATTTATACAAAATTATACTGTTATTTATTAGTAGTAGAATATGCATCAATAGTCTGGAACCCAATTTATGCTAATCAAATTGCAACTTTGGAAAGAGTACAGCGTAGGTTTATGAAATCAGCTGTGTCTCAGGGTTTTCCGCATGATCTATTACTTGAGCGTTCCAATATTCATGTCCTTGCTAAAAGAAGATCTGTTTTTCAAGTAATATTTTTGTATAAAGTTCTACATAACATTTTGGACTGTCCAGGTGTTTTAAGTAATATTGATATCAAAGTACCGCGACTATCAGCTAGAAGTAATAATGTTTTTAGTCTACCCGACCCGCAGCACGTAGTAACATCCTAGTAGCATCACCATTGTATCAAATTGTTTCGAAGTACAGTAAAGGCGGTTTTCCACTAAACAGACAAAACAAAAACGAAACACAAACTTGTGTCGAATAAAACACAACTGTAACTTTTCGCAAACTTTTTGAAGACTGGCCTGTTTTGCGACAGTTGGAATTTTGTTTTTCGGGCCCCGCTTCAAAAAAGCGGTTTTCCACTAAACAAACAAAACAAAACATAAACTTGTGTCGAATAAAACAAAACTGTAACTTTTCGCAAACTTTTTGTTTTGTTTTTCGAAAGCGGTCACATCAAAAAGTTCCGAAACTCAAGTCTGTTTAGTGGTAACGGTCGTGTTGTGTTTTCTATTTAATTGATCCAACCCAATATCTATGTTGGCGTTTTCTTCTTCCCAAAAACAATATTTTAATCATAATAATGAATGATAATATTAATATCGAATTATAGCTATTAAAAAATATATATGTGTACGGTTAAAGTGTTTACTTGGCTAGGATACAAACTAACCAAGTAAACANGTATACAATACAATGCTAAGACACATGCACCTCATACTGGTCATATCCTAGGTCTTGGTCAGCGATCTACGGATGACCAGGGTTGATGTTCAATCGCGCCTCTTGATAGCTTCGCCAAATTCCCATTGTAGATTTTAAATCTCCAGCGCTATTGGAACTTTGATAGTGCTGTCGGTAGGTTTCTGTGAATTTCAGGCTAATTTATCAGAAAATTTGAAATATCCACAGTGTTTTCGGTGGTTTTGTTTGGAACGGTTTTCGGTCTCGTGGGCAAATGCGGCTGCAAAATCCAAAGGATCGATGAAATTTGATTCTCGACCGCGCAGTTTGGGTAACAAGCTTGATATCTTTGGGCATATACTGCTCTGTAGTAGTGCTTTTGAAGGTTTTTCTGGCTCTAGGGCTGACTTCTTGATGTGGATTGGAAACATGAGTGAAATTCGATCCTCAAAGCTTACAATGAAGTTTATTTTAAAACTAACTCTATATATTTAGTTCTTTTCTCAAAATCAAAGAAAAACTATTAATTACATAGTTGTAATGGGATAATGCCCGTTTGCACCGTAGTGTTTAATCCAGGATGAAGTCTGAACTTGGGTTAAAATATAACTTTTTGTTTGCACCGTTTAAAATCTATGTATTCTAGGATTAATTTAAACCCTCAAATTTGACTGCTTAAACTTGGATTAATGCGAAAACATAAATTGGCACTATTGACAGTACTTAGCTGCTAGTTATAATTTTTTTAAATAGGTATTTCTTCTAACCAGTGTTGCGAGAAACAACTACACCGCGGGCTATATGACCCCCCCCCCTCCCCCGGTATTGAATTACACACGCAACACCTAATGCAACAGCTAGGATCGCTGCTCGTATAGGTACTAGGTATTTCTTCCTTTTTCCTTTGGACTGTGAATGAGTGAGTGGTGTTAAAACATCATTGAGAACTTTTAAATAGATTCAGATTCTGCCTTTGATGTATTGGATGAATTTGATATTCACGAAATTGTAAGACTTTGGATTTCCCAGACAAATATATATTAGAAATAATCTATTTCATAATCTAGACAGTATGACTTTTTTTAGGTTGACAAAGGAGACCACATTACATCTGCTAACTTTAATTGAAGAGGAGTTAGAATATTCAAGTGACATGTAAGTTTTACGAACACGTCGGCATGAACACGATGCAACTGGCAATCAGAATTTTGGAGTTATAAAAAGCTTTTATTGTTAATATGATTTTGTATTTCTAGGAATAATAGTGTATCTCCTATCCAACAATTGCTGACTGCTCTTCGGTTCTATGCTTGTGCTGGTCATTTGTCTGCCATTGCAGACTTTTCAGGGATGGACATATCAACAGTGTCCAGAATAATTGTACGAGTATCAATTTACTAAATTTACTAAACTAAATCTTTTATCACAATAAAGTAAATTAATTCAGTATAAAATTGTTTTATTTTTTTATACTAATATTCTGACATTTATACAAAATTATACTGTTATTTATTAGTAGTTTATGCAGCAGTTTCTTATTCAATGACTGTCATTTTTCTTCTTCCCTGATAATAGCATAATTGCTTAAACTAGTAGGAATAAAACAATTTTAAACCTAGTGAATTATAACGGACTCCAATTTACTCCATTACACTTGCCGTTGTTCAGTATTACAATGGATTTTTGTCAAGAAATTATTAATTACGTGTTTTACGCATGAATACATAACATAGACACCATCTTTCCTCTTAACTTTACCCACGATGAAAGGAACATTACATCCACTAAAATTGTCGTTGACTCCGGACGTAGGACAACCTATCTGTCAGATACTATCTCCACGCCGTCATACGCAGCACGTGCTTGTGGCGGGTGGTCTGCGAACCCCTCATTGTCTCCGACACCGCTCTTGAGTTTTGGCCGCGTGATGTCATGTCTTCGCGAACAATCATCTCGCACCGGATGCCCCGCTGAAGCGATCGAATCTGACGGGAGTCAGGTTGCAAGCGGCATCGACGAGGGAAGCGACGGTTGCGATGTCGAGGGGTCTTTCGAGAAGAATAACTTTTGCCGACAACTTTTGCTTAGGTTCAAATTTCATTTTTTCCTTCACAATTAAAGCTAGTAATGAAATCTAGTGATTTGGTCACGATTATTTAATCAATTCAGAAAAAAAATATACAGTTTGTAATATTTTCTTCCTACTTCTCTTCTACTACGCTTTCTACCACTGAAAATAGAAAAAGTTTAGGAACGTAGAAGGAGAAATACTTTTTAAAAGGGGCTAAAGTCCCTAAATGTGAGGCAGAGGATGAGCACCTATGGGCAGAATAGCTGCTAATGACGCGCTGCAAAGCTAAAAGAATCACCTCAGTCTCGGATTCTAAAATTAAAAAATGCGAAATTTAAACCGAGGTATTACATTGCAAATCACAGTACAACGTTAAACTACCAGTTCATCACCCGTTCTAGGCGAAGCCAATTTTCCAAACACAAAGCGGGCTTTGCTACAGCACCGCTGCGGACCCATCAAGGAAGGTGATGGAACGTCGACCCTAGTACCTTGTATTTCAGTATCTAGAAACGGATACCTTGCCAGTACATGTAATGGTACATTAAATTTATATTTACGTTGTATAAAACCCTTTGCATATTTAATAGTATTTATTATAAAGAAGATATTTTCAATAAATTCAAAATTTTTACTGTTCAAAACATTGTTAAAAATTTTCACAATATTTTTCGAGCACACAGTTTCCCAGCCTAGATCTCATTTCTAGAGTCCTAACTACCCAAGCATTTTCCAATTCTGCGGTGAAGATCTCATGGGATACATAAAGCTCTTAGAAGCTTTAAAACTTTTAGGAGACCTCCGAGAAACTTCACAGAAGGTCTCAAAACAGTGCAGATACAAAGATTCTGATATAGACACAAGAGTAACCATACTCAAAGTGCCCAAAAACGTGATTAATGCAACTAGGCTCAGTTGAAGGCCTCCAATATCCGTGCTATCCCGAGGATGCACAATAGGAAAAAAGGTAAAAATAATTAAGGTGTTAACCACATTTCCAGGAATCTACCTCGCCACTGATGCAGGACAATCGGCCAACGCGACGTCCACACATCCAAATGTCCATTGAGGTTGTCATTTGTTTATCTGCCTGCGAGTGGGGAACGAAAGCCCTAACACCACAAGAAGTACACAAGGAAGTCGGAAAAATGCCGGTTCTCCCAATATTAGAGATAATCCCAGTAATAATGATGGTAAAAGACGACATGGCGCCCAACGTGGGGCCAGAATGTCTGAAACGACTAGGAAAAATGATGGAAGAAATTTTTTGTGTATAGCAGCCGGTGCAAATATGTAAAAGGTACCCGTAAATTTATACAACTTTTATCAGTGTACCCAAAAAAAATCTGTGTATGCCCTAACTTGTCAGATCGATGATGTCAAGGTTGAATAATTCATTTTCCTCCTAACCATCTCGGACGCATCACGGTGAGACATTTATAAGCGATACCTTCGTGACGGCGATGGCAGCAAGACACCGCGAAGAAGAGCATGTGTAAAAGTGATCTCTATGGGCGGAAACGAGCCCATAGCATGCCATCGGGCCGGGTTTTTATTTGTTTTGTTGGCGTGGCGAGAGCCGATATCGATCTCCATTCTACCCGTTCGGTCCGTTACGAATGCATCTTGGTCTTGCCATCATTCCGTCCGAATGCCTTTATGAGAACGCTTTTAGATTTTAACAGTTTTTGTGGCACTCGGCTCATCCATTAACAAGCCACGGCCAACCAGATGGTTATCGCCGGCTCTTAATAAACCTACCCTTTGTATAAATCCATATATTAAACGGATACATCATAGCAGCCTGGGCACGATAATTAATGGAGAACGCGGAAAATTAATTGAACACTTGTTAGCCGGCCGGTAGCGGTATTTCGAGAATAACTTTATTAGGGAGTGGGCTGTTCCCTGAGGGCCGGATGATTTTTTTGTGTAAATATGTAGGTCCGTTAAGTGATCGTTACAGTTTCAAACTTGATTTTTGTATAAAATCATAGCCTGGTTTACAACTTATGCAATTTTAAGGCTTGCACAATGGGACAGATACCGATAGAACGTGGTTAAAATTGTTTTGTCTTTGATAAAATTGAAAAAACAAAACATCTGGTAATAATAACGCAGTTTATAAATGTTTAATTCAAGAGTCATAAATAAACTTCTTCTATTTATAACTTTTGATCTAATCAATATTTTTTTAAGCTCGTGAATTTACGTGAATTTACGTAAAAATGATACAATTAACCAGCCTGTAAACAATCTTCCCCCCATTTTTATGACTGTGGAATCTAATATGTTGTTGTACATAATATTTAGCATCTATAGTGATAAATTCAGCGTTAGCTTGCGAAATCGTCAATCACCAGCTCTTTTTCCTGGGCTATTAGTGGTAGATAAAAGAGCGCTTACCTTCATCCTACTGAATGAACGAACCGTGCTTTTTGTCCTCTACTCCAAGTAAAAGTTATACAGAGCACTCATAAATGATTACAAGCGACATCATCACTAATTTTGTTTGAAACAATAATTTTATTTCCTTCGCATTGGCAATTAAATTCTGGTAAAATTAAACTACGTTAAAACGCAACATTTCGTTTTACCGGTTCATTCAACCAATCAGCTATCGGATCAACTCGAGTAAAGACACAACGGTTTGTTACTGTTTATTGTAAACGAATCATTTCGACCGATGATGCTAAATTGACATTTGTACATTTTTCAGTGCCGTCCGTGTCTGTTTTCTTTTGAGTTAATTTACTGTCATTGTTTTATTGTTTCTTTTGCTTCGGTATTAAATCGTACATATCAATCATTTTCACAGCTGAACTTTTGGCATTTTGTCGAATTACTGGTAAGTTATAACAGAAACAAACAAGTTTGATATCGATAGTTCATGTCGATCAGTTTTAAAAACAATTATATTTAATTACATGTAACCCCTTCAACTACTCCACTGAGGTTTAGGGATTTTCATTTGATCTTACTAACCGTGAATTGTTGGTTGCCTGCGCTCGACGGTCACGTGACTTGCAAACATTTATTAAGGTTCTATAGAAAGATATACAGACTTACACACAGAGTGTTTACAAAGCTGGAGTCGATTTTTTAATGGAATATAGAAATAATAATTAATGAATCACAACTATTGGATTTCATTATCGCGTGTGATATACGACGTTTTCTCCAACAGTTGCAGTTTTTTAACACGCAAAACAAACAACTTGAAAAGACAGATACTACATCTCCTTTTGGTCATCGTTTCCAGTATATTTCATGCTAGCAGGATTGTAAAGGCTCTATTAGAACCATCATAGAAATGATGCTTTTACTTAGTTGATTGATGATTTTAATGATGATTAAAATTTGATGATTTTAATGGAGTTAGGCTTGTCAGTAAAGATATTTTATGTCCATTAATGCAGAGATATTCGGGAACTCTACATGTAACAATTTCACTACGTGCGAGTTATACTAGAAACGAAGGCTCTTTGGGATTACGTCTGCCATCATTTAAAGAAATATATGACTAGGAGTATTCATTAATTCAAAGCTTGGAAAACAGAAAATGTAGTACAAAGAAATACAAGTGCTCGACTATGTGGGCACAGTATTCAATGCTTAAATTTACGTTAAACGTCTACAAAAATTAAGATATTAGCAAATATTACAAGTTGACTGTTTTTATAAAACAGAAGCACAGTCAAAATATCATAGATTTTTTTCAAAAGAGATCTTAGTGAAAAAGAAAAATTATATCGTTAATGTCAAACAGAATTTAATAAAACGCAATTTCCGTGCCCTGAACGACGTAGTTTAAATTACATCCATATTTACCGAAGCTACGATATTTGATTTTTGTGAGTCGTCAATTTTACATTCCATATCTCATATTAACCTATTTACTCGTCCCGTATCTATCAGATCTCTTTGTTTTGAACGCCTCCATGTCGTTTATCTTTGGCTTATCACTAATAGTAATCAGTAATTTACTACAGAGATATCACCATTATACAATTCCATTATTTATCTCATCAGATAGCCCACAATAAATCCGGATAAAGTTGTACGCTTCGGGTCCCCTAGGGTCGTCGCACTCGTAAGTTTCGTAATGTTTGTCTTGAATAGTTTTTTAATCATTTGTGGGTCACGTCAATTTGTTAATCTCACCGGGCGATAGTGCTCGAATTTCAGAAAATATCCGAGATTAACAAATACCTGATCCTGGAGCAGATGCGGCGACATCACTTTGAACTCCGGTATTTGGAGTAATAAACAAGTTTACTTGATTGAGCCCAATAAATGTCACGGCCAGTGATGAATATATGTATATCATGAGGTCGTACATAGAATGTGGTGGGTTACAAAAGCAAAATGACGTAAGAAGTGAAATTTAAGAGACGTATTGCTCTCAGCAGAAACATTCAGACTGACGATGACGTCCTCTGGATAATCCACATCCAGAAATATATACAGGGTGTAAGAAGTTTGACTGCCATTACTTCAGCATAAAATAGAGTAATCATAAATGAACAAAAAAAGTTGTATATTACAGGGGCGTAAGATTAACAGTTTTCAAAATACAGCGACTATTAATATTGGGGAGTTTCATCACAACGTGACAACGGCGCTTAACCTAATGCTACACAGGTGGTGCATACCACGTGCGCACGTGGCAGACTTGTCCTACGGAAAAAATGTAAACAACTATTATTATGAAACATTTAGTAAATTTCAAGACAATTGTTTTCCAGTTTTTGAATAAATAACATAAAATGTATCGATTTTGTAGTATGACGATAGTGTTGTGCTTAAATTTTACCTCGAATTTTAGTAATTATGAATCTCTTAAAACAGGAACTTGACTTTTAGTCAAATTATGAATTTGAAAAATATGTAATTAAAGTACCCAAAGATTCACGTCATCCAAATAATAATTTAGGTACTTTCCGAAATGCAAAATTTAGTAATTTTTAAACGCACAAGTCCAAAACAAACTACAACATATACTCAAAATGTCCATCACCATTTTCGATGAACGCACGACACCTTTGAATCCAATTTTCGCGCACTCGCTGGAAAACACCTCAAGAAAAGGAAATACTGGTATGCAAAAAACACTCAGACACGGTCCAATTCCAGATACCAACTGAATTGCGTAATGCTGGACAGCTTAGTACCTCGTGTTAACCGCAGCGCCGTTGTCACATTGCTCGATATGAATTTTATAGAATTTTAAATTTATTACAACGCTAATTATTTTTAGAATTAAGCATAAAGAAGTTCAAAAAAGTGATAAACATTGTATTTTATGGTATTCTATGCACGCAGTTATGTCAATGTTCCTTAATGAATCGAACTTTTGTACATCAAGTTGGAGATTTTGATAATTTTGTAACCTGAGGGGTTATTTCTTTATCTATCTATCATTCGTTATGATCGTTAGTATCATAACGAGTCTGGATTTCACAAGAGTTTACTATATAATTCTTGAAAGGGAGTTTATAATTATCATAATACTTTAATTAATACGTGGGAACTTAGAAATGTTGTATATGCAGAGAATGAATTTCAGGCACTTACCCTCTATTGCTTACGTAGAATGTAATCCAGTGGCTGGCTATAAAGGGTGACACTGAAGTTGAGAGAAACAAAAGGAAGTACCAAAACTTCCAGGAAGAGTTTTAATAACAATAAACAAATCAAACAAACAAAATAACAACACAACGACTCGAACAACATTATTAATTCATTTATTGACACGCGACAGCCTACCGAGATTCAGGGAATGCGCGCTTCATAGCAAAAAATTGGAAAAACTTTATCCATTATTAAATGTAATTAATTAACCCGGGACTCTAAAGTTAATTAGACTGCTCAATGTGAAACCCAAGGAAGAACTGCCTGTTCGAGATCTTCCCTGAATCCGACACCTCGCTTTGACACGCCCATTTATTGGGTCCAGAAGTTTCTGTTCCTATCTTATTAGCGGGAACCTGAATATCGGGACGCTTGGTGTAACTATACTAGGTTAATAATTATCTAATTGACTGGACTTACATTTATATAAGAATTCTGGAACTAAACTTACTTAGCCTTCCTCTAGTGACTCCGTGTAGCAATTACGGGGCAGATTAGTCAATCTCATTTAATATATCCTTATAGCTTGGAAAATCCGCCAAAAAACCAGCTGTTACTCTCTTTTCGAATTACTATCAATGTACAATTTGAATTAATTCTACTTTGGAACCTCTACGTTCTTCTCGTGATTCCGCGCGTTATTAAAAATATGGGTTTCTACGCTGGCGCCTCCCAGACGCAACAGATGTCTGTCACATGGCCCTGACTCTAAGCGAACTTGTTAAAAATATTGGTAAATTTTTCCGAAGGACGACGCCACCTACTCGAAAGCCCTCAACTTTCGATAATTTGTGTTGACGAAAATATTTTACTTTTTGACCCATCCGTTCCGAAAACTAATAAATAAATGACTACGCGTCCCGGCTTTTGTTACATTTTTTTCTCGGAAATGGTTAAGTTTAGGACCCATGTCATATAAAGTTTTTTTGTTTATTTTAATGTATTCTATCGTCTGTTGAAATTAAAGCAGTCAAACTTTTAACACCCTGTATAGACAAAAAATGGTCAACTCCAAATAGGATTCGTTTTTCATCTTTAGGAAGAGTAAAATATTTTCTCGCTTTATAGAAATGGAAATCGAATAAAGCATTTGGTCACTATAGGAGTAAATATGAAAATTAATGTTGTTTATTGCAACTTCTAACAGAGAACAATATATTTACTTAACTATACAATATGTAATACCTTTGTAGAGAATTGATAATTTTATCAAAAGACCAAACGTTGCCTAAAAATTCAAAACTACTCCAAAAATAGGTAAAATTTCTATAACTGCTATATCTACAATATCGCTTCTATCATTGCCATCCTAAAATGTAATGGTTTGTCAGAGGATCTGTGCCAGATTAAGAGACTTTTTCGCCACAGTTTTGAATCAGAATGTCTATAACTGACTGTAGCTGGATCTCCCACGGTGGTCAGGAACTGTTGTCATGGTTAATAAACTGGAAATTATCTGGGTAAACATTCAAACGCATGCCTTGGTGATTCCGCAGATTTAGCCGTATTAGATCTCGCCGGTTGCACACGAAACATGGGCGAAATTTTTATCCCTAGGAGCTCTTAGAATTCATAGATGTTGGTTGGGCTTCTTAGACTGATGCTGTAAGCGCCTGCTTAGCGTTTCAGTGGTTTGGCTTAAGAATTCGAAAGTTTATTGAAAATTTCAACTCTATTGCTACTTCACTCAAGTGGCTTCTGAATGGATTTTGGCTGTCACTGGCTGTCGTCTTATCGATAGACTGTGGACTGACGATGGCTCTATATTTTAGAGTTGAAAATTCGAAAGTTTGGCGATTTTTTAAAATTCAGAATTCAAACATTTACTACATTTGCATTGATAATTCTATGTCAGCTCTCTTATTACGTTGCTAAGTGTGCAGCACCAACACCGGCCAAAAGTAGTGGTAAAAGATTTTAAGCAAATCTTGAAACATACTGAAAAATGAGATGAGAACGTCCCTATGACCATTCGAATTGCCAAATTTCGAGCACTATCAGCTCGTCGTTATTTGTTCCTAGCGTCTAAAAATACGTTACAGTATTTTTCCCATAAAGGCCCATAAACCGGTATGATTCTGTTAATGCCGCTCTTATCGCATTCTAGCTTATCGGCGGCTATCTGCCGCTGCAAACAATCTGATAACGAGTTTATATAAAGGTAAGGAAGCGTTCCCCGATTAGTAGAAAATGAGATGGCAACCGCTTGAAGCCGTGCAAGTGTTGGGAATGAAAGGGTTCTTTAATGTGTGCAAGAATTTCTTAGTGTTCTACCCGATGTCGCCGTGACTCTCCGATTTTTGTAAATGTGACCTGGATGCGAGCTCGATGTGAACGGAAAAAGTGTTTCGCCGGATAAATTTGTGATCTAAACCCGGGCTGTTGAGAATGCTAGACGTTACGTCTACCTCCACTGTTGGATACAATCCGACCAAGATTTTTAAAAACAGATACTTCAGCACGGATGCGCCAAAGCTCAACGGACTGACCTCAAATAAAGGTAACTGGGAATTAGCAATTATGATATCGTGAGGTGAAATTCTACGGTTTTTTTGATATTCGTATCTGCGATCTAGGAAACCTAGGATTATTTGAATGTTTTAGATCATATCGGCGAATAGAACATGCTTTGTTGCCACACCTAAATCGAATCTTTCATTTTTCCTGCTTGTCTTGAGAATTGTTAGTGGAAAAGTATCTACGGACTTAACAGATACTTGTAACAAAAGTTTCTCGTAGAAAACACCATGTTACTTTCTAATTTTTCTGTTAATATAAGATGTTTTGGTGCTTTTGATATTGAAAATTAATCTGAATTATAATTTAATCCTTGATTATTAAAATACCATCTGCGACAACAGTGGATAATATAAAACATATAGGATATAACTAAGATACTTGACCAAGCTTTAATGGTGGTTTCTAGAAACAAATTAACAACATTATCAAAGGTTTACAAACGCTTCCTTTACATGATATAAGGTACTCAAAATGAATGGAGAGATGTAACTTATTTCAAGTTGTAAGAAACAATTAAGGAAAGTCATTTAAATGATAACTTATTTCTTTCATAGATAATATGATTATTTCATTTTTTTATATCTTTGTTATTCTTATTTTTAACAATAATTGTCTGATGTTTTGATATTTATCTCAAAAACCATTGACTCTATCAATATTCAGGAAAGAATGCTTTTTTGTGGATATTTTAATACTCAGTCATAATCATAATAATAGATCAGAATCAAAATAGTTCGGACGAAAATAAAATAGACCCAGTCCATCCCGACAACTACGACCATGTATACAGAAAATCTATTGCATGTACTTATATTTTTAGATAACCGTAAATTAAACTTACATATCAAACCTGAATCAAATCGCTTCATCTGATTATATGTAAAAATAATCGAAATAATTTTTTTTTTAACTGATGATATTGTAGTGCACTACACTGTGGCCCTAGGCTTTGAGTAGCTATGACCATTCATAGACGTAGCTTCTACGTCCCACGTATTGATTCATTTTGCAGAATCCGCCATTACAGTTTGGTCAGATGTTTCAGTTCCACCCCGTATATGTAACACCTTTTAATTTACAGGTACAAATAATTTTGTGTATACAGGTGGAGTTTTAAAAAAACGCCACAAGCGACTGGGTGAATGGCATGGAAGAAAAATATAATCAGCCAAGGTAATGAAAATACTGTAGCTACTGTTTTTGTTCATAGAAAATAAGATCGTTTTTTCCGACTTGAATTACATAATGTGGAGATGTTTGGAATATTTTTTCGGAATTTTACACAATTTTCTATGTCAGTTATTGATATCTACCATGCTCTAAAATAAATTAAAATACCTAGCCTTTGTGTAGCACAGCAAATAATTTAGAGAAACAGGCCTTTCACGGACTTCTGTAAATATTTAAGCAACTAACACCTCCTTATCTGATATATTCCTTTCACATTTTTTATAATGTGAGCAAATAACTGATATCTTCCTTCAATAATTCGTATTTACTTAAATTGCTTAAATTGAACTTTTTTGTTATCCAAATATTTACATGCAAAACGGGACAGATAAGGTGCCAGATTATTTGTTTATAATTTTTTAGTAGTATTTTCTTCCTGAAATATCTATAAGTTAAAAAGATTATCCTAAATTAACATTTTCACTTTTGGTTGTCTATAGAAGGCGTTGGAAAAACAATTTTCATGCTACTATCTGTCACATATCTGTTTGTTTGTAATTGTTGTCACCTTTCAAGTTTAACTTATAACAAAATGAATTATTTTAATGAATAAATTGATATATAGCAGGTTTATCATGAATGTAAAAAACAGTGTTGTAGCGTTACAATTAAAAGACAAATCTAAGACAATATGGAATGCTAAAGAAGAAAAGAGTTTCTTTAGGATATGCTTGGAATGAAAATCAAGTATTAGATTTACTATTACTTGTACACATACAATTTAACCGAGTACGTTTTGTAAAAAAATCTACATAAACATAAGTTGTTTCCTCAAGTTTTGTAAAAAAATCTACATAAACATAAATAGTTTCGTTACAAGTCGAATTTGGTTCAACATCTTCATGATTATTATCACAACGTACTAGAGTATTTAAACCGTTAACTTTTTTTGAGTACCCTTATAGTCTTTTTGGCGTGGTTGTTATGCTATGGCCTTAACTAGAAATATTTTTTGTTCTAGAGCTAGACTCTGTGGGGGCAGATCCTCTATCCCTTAGGCCCGCCCTAATATTCATTCGATTCTTTTTGTTGGTTCTAAGACCGCGATATTACAATACAATAACCTTAAAACCACTGTATTTTGGTTTCTGACTCAGACAATTATGAATTTACGGCTGTACTTGTACAGTTCCGATTTATGTTAATAACGATGGCTGAAAATTAACGACACAACATAAATCTAACGCCCTGTAGAAATTTTAATGGTACACCAAATCCCAATCAAAGTGGGTAAATTACGGGAGATAAGGGAGCATCACGAATTTCAAAGATTTATAGAGTTATGAGGTATTTGCGGCAGAATATATAAATCAGTCGGTAAAGAAGCGAGTGTAAGAACCGGCAGAGCGTGATTCACATTACCGACCGAGTCGGCGTGATATAGGAAGGAACGTCTCTCGTAATCATTTTTGCTATGCCATTGTGATATGATATATATACCCGCCCTATCTGATCCTGCTTATCATTGTCTGCGGGGTGTTATTATGGTATCTCACACACTGTGTTACCGACTGAGACGGCGGAGGCACGTGCGCGAGCGGGAGAGAGACGGCGACGCGACTCTTGATGATTATTATACGTACCGCTGGTGTTACGCTGGTTTTTTTGTCGAGCGCTCCTTTTCAGGATATAAATTTGTTAAATGCAATTTATCCTTGTCGGGCGTCTGCTAAAAAGGACTTCATTTGTACTGCGGATTATTTAGATGGCTTCGTTTCGGGATAATCCGCAAAGACCAGGTTATCTGGACGTTTTTTCCAGAAATATTACTATATTGAAATTGATTGCAACTTCCTCCTACTAAAAATGTTGCAAATTATATGTTTTTAAAAATATTTATGCATATAAACACCAAACAAATAAAGAAGGTTGTGTCTTGTTAGACATTAAGGTGAGTCTTTAATGTAAAAAAACTCTCTTTTCCCCCTTCTTTATGGAAAAAAACAAACATTTTCTCTTCATATTTGGCCATAAATTCGCAGGGAGAGCGTGGATATTTTTTTTTAAAAATCAGTTAATTTTCAATGGAGAATCGTCTGCGTATTTTATTTGCAATTATTTAAAATATGTATCGTATGTAAATATTTAGGTAAGCACAATATTCTTAAGAGGTAAATGTTGCAATTGTTACACTTTATCATCACATCTTATTTGACACATTCTTACTTGAACTCACTAAAAAACAAATAGGAATGCCAGAGACACATATTTGAGTGGTTTATGACGTTTGTGAGTTTGGACTGTCCTGTAATTTTATAGGTGGTCTTTTACAAGGTAGTGTTGTATTCCAAGCTTTAAAATTTTCGCTCAACTTTCTAATCGGAACTTAGACCAGGAAAGGAAACATTTTGAAATTTATTAATTACTGGGCGTGATTTTATTGTTGGAAAGTCTTGGGAATTATAATAGAAAAGGCGTCTCATCAAATGGGTCGTGAAAAAAGTATAGCGTCATTGTTTTTTTATCAACAAATATGTCAAAAATTCATTTTTAGGGGGGTAGGGGTGGTTTTACAAGGGTAGAAATAATCCAGAAGTAATTTTTTCGTCGAGCTACCCCTAATTAAAAAAAAGAAGGTTCTACGTTACATAGAAGCTGAGATATTACAAAGACATTGTCAGTTTTTTCCTGGTTGAGAGGAAGATCCCCCCACCCCTACTCCCTGAAGGGCTACTGCCGCGTACCCTTACTTTGACGGGCTCTGGATTGATCAATTATGGGCAAATTCAATTAAAATTAACAAGGGCATAAAGTTTAAACCTTCATTTACAAAATGTTAAAATTTCAGGTCTTAATATTTATAACAAAAATAAATTGCTAACTCCGGACCTATTGGTCGTAGAAACTTGTTATTTTTTTTCAATTTGTAGTTTTGTAGTAGTAACTAGATGATACTTGGTGTCCCTTCGAAGAAAATGAGCCCAAAAAGAATGTTTTGATCATAGTCGGAATAGTCATTTGAAAATTGGCCTTTTTGCAAAAATGGGATAAATAAATGGAATTTTGTAAAAACTAACGAGCGTTCAAATAAAAACGTGGTCAAGTTGGTTCTGAAAATTTGGACGTAGGGCGTAGCGTATAGCAAATGAACTTAAACGTCATCTGTCAAAGCGCTATATCGCCGCTATCAATTTGAATATTTTCGTTTTAAAAANTGAAGGGCTACTGCCGCGTACCCTTACTTTGACGGGCTCTGGATTGATCAATTATGGGCAAATTCAATTAAAATTAACAGGGCATAAAGTTTAAACCTTCATCTACAAAATGTTAAAATTTTAGGTCTTAATATTTATAACAAAAATAAATTGCTAACTCTGGACCTATTAGTCCTAGAAACTTGTTATTTTTTTCAATTTGTAGGTTTTTTTACGAGCTTTCGAATGGTATATATAACTTCTTACAAAAGTTAAAAACCGCGGAATTATTTTATTTGTTTATTAGCGAAAAAAGTGCCTTCTATTTGGTAACAATTATACAGGGTCGGAAAGTACCGATGGTCCATCTGCCGTTACGTGAGAGCGATAAAGTAAGTCATAGAAATCCGTGCGATAGAGAAAGATGGCTATAATGAAGGCGTCTAATAGTCACCGCCTATTTCGCCCTTCCACAAATAAGAAGTGGATATTATTTGTGGAGGGGCGAAACGGGCGGTGACTATGAGAGGCCTTCATTATAGCCATCCTTCTCTATCGCATGGATTTCTATGTCTTACTCTATCGCTCTCACGTAACGGCAGATGGACCATCGGTACTTTCCGAACCTGTATACAACTAAATTTGAAAAAAAATATATTTTTTTAACTAGATGATACTTGGTGTCCCTTCGAAGAAAATGAGCCCAAAAAAATGTTTTAGTCATAGTCTGAATAGTCATTTGAAAATGGGCCTTTTTGCAAAACTGGGATAAATAAATGGATTTTTGCAAAAACTATTTGACCGATCGAGCCCATCTTTTGCACATATCTTAAGGATATAAAAACTCACATTTTTGGAAAGTTTGGTAAAATTTTATTAATTATTTAAAAAGTTATTAACAATTAAAGAAAAAGCACTTTTTTCGTTTAATTTTGCAATAACTTTTTAGTTTATATAGCAATTTTAACTTATAAAGTCTCATTTTAAAGATGAGTTTCTCTAGATCAAATCGTCTGTTGAAATTTTTTGCTAACCACACAAAATATAAAGCTCTTTAAGAATCATATACTTATTTATTGTACATACATGTTCTATCAATAAATCAATTTTTTAATATAATCGTCAAAAAAAAAATTCACAAATTTTTCGAACACATTCCACACTCGCAAGTATCCGTCGAGCTTGACGTGATGAGGGAGGTGTTTTGTTTGCCTTTTTGCCACTAGCTGGAGACGAGAGTAACAGCACGTCTGATGACATGACGAGCTCCATAAAAATTCTGATTTCTCCCCTTATTAGGGGTTCCTAATCCCCGTAATAATAATGATACTAGACGCCATGGCGCCCTACGTGGGGCCCAAATGTCCGGAACTCGAAGGAAAAATATTGAAAGACGACAGTAGACCAATACATCTTTAAAGTGACAAATCAATACACCTTTAAAGTGCCTATGTAGAAAATTTTGACTGTCTTAGGAACTTTTATTTATAAAAAAATTTTTTGAGCCCCATCGAATTCGGACCATTCTTACAGTATTTATTTGAAAACTCGTTTCGGACCGCTTATAAAAACCTCTTAAAGTAATGTCTGGTTTTAGAGACAATTCCGCTGGCACTTTACATTGCGCCGTTGTCGACTGATGCGACCCCTTACCTCTTTCTTATTCCGATGTAATGATATTGTGCCGTTGTAGATATTTTAATGCGCAATATACCGCCGTTCAGATGTACACGGAGATAACCGCTAACGCATTTGGTTAAAATACAATCTTGATCGTTGAAGATGCGGCCATTTCCCATAAATTTCTGGATTCCTCAGTTATGCATGCATGTCTTATACAATAATACATTGTGTGTATACGCAACCTGCGCTATCTCGCGCAGGATCGCCAAACTGAGGAACAGTGCCTGGGTGGCTTCTTATCTCCTACAAGGTACAACGCATAACCCCACCGTCAAAACGAAGTATTTATAACCGCGCCATGCCCATAAATAATCCGCGGCAACAGGAAAAATCGCAAGTTTATTAGTTTGGTTATTGATAATTCCTGTATAAATATTAACAATTCGATGGCTTATCTTGGTTTATATTGCCGGCCGTCCATTAAGATAGCCAGGGTACACAAGGCTTCGGTTGACTTTGGATCGTCCCTCGTTTATGTTCTACAATGTACCTGAACGTTGCGCAAAAATGTGTTCCATGTAAATTTATTTACGAGCAAACTGTAAATCAGAGTTCTCTATAAACGTCAATCCGTGCCTTGTACGGATCCTCGCGTAAAAATATACCGTTCGATTTATATTATTTATTGCCTTCGCAATATGCACAAAATGAAATAATATATATTAACAACGATTTAACAAAAAGAGAAAGAGAGATGCAGGAACATATAAGAATAAGAGCAAAGGAAGAGAGCAGAAGTGGAAAGACGGTTAAAATGGGATTAAGCAAACTGATGATAGGAGAGCAACTTTGGAAATGGAATAAGGAGACAAAAAAGCTAGAAATAGCAAAAAACTAAGCACCAAGAGGACAGGAGGCAAGGAAAAAACGGACCAGGCAAGCAAAAAGGGAACGACTGCGATTACAAATCAAGGAAACAAAAGAAAAAGACAAAGCGGCTCCAGAACAAATAATATACAGAGAAATGAAAATAGAAGGGAAAGAAAAAATGAAAAGAGTTGGCGAAACAAAGAGGGGAGCAAAACAGAAATAAAAATAGGGACCTGGAATGTAAGAGGACTAAACCAAGTAGGAGCTATGAAACAGCTTATAAGTGAAATTAGGAAACAAAAGTTTGAGATTGTAGCCCTACAAGAAACAAAACAAAAGGAAAGTGTAATGATGGAGATAGAAAAATATGCATTCCTAAATAGTGGAGGGGACAACAGAGTTTTAGGAACAGGTTTCCTAGTTAGTCCAGAAATAAAAAGTTTAATAATGAAATTTAAACCAGTGTCGGATCGATTATGTTATTTAAGAATCAGAGGAAAATTTCAAAACATTAGCCTCATCAATATACATGCGCCGACAGAAGAGGCCGATCTAGAGAGTAAAGAAGCCTTCTATGAAAAGCTACAAAAAGAATACGACGAAATTCCAAGATATGACTTGAAAATAGTACTGGGAGATGCAAATGCAAAAATAGGAAAAGAGGAAATATACAAACAAGCTATAGGAAAACACAGTAAACACGACAAAACATCGGATAACGGTTAGATGCTGGTGGATTTTGCGATGGAGAAGAATATGAGAATAAAAAGTACATGCTTCAAAAAGAAAGAAATACATAAAGGTACGTGGAGAGCTCCAAATGGTGATTACACAAATCAGATAGACCATGTGTTAGTGGAAAGAGAAGATGAAAGAAATATAACAGACATCAGATCGTACAGAGGAATAGATATAGACTCAGACCATTTCATGGTGGGAATAAAAGTGAGACAAACAATACCGGAAAAAAAAATGAAAGAGGTGCAAAGCGCAGTTTTAAAAAATACATAAGTCTCGAAGGAGAGGATGCGAGAACGAGGTATCAGGAAGAACTTAGTAAAGCGCTAAAAAATTTAGAAGAAGTCAAAGAGGTGGAAGAAATGTGGGAAAATATAAAGGAGGAAATGCAGAAAACTATAAAGAGTAGCAAAAAAGAAATGGGAGTAGAGAGACGCAGGAAAAAATGGTACGATGCGGAGTGTGAAAGAGAATTGGAGAAAAGGAAAAAACTAAGACTGAAAATGATAGAAACAGAAACGGAAGAAATAAAACAACAATATAAAATGCAAAGACAACATTGCAACAGACTAATGAGAGAAAAGAAAAGGAAATATAACGAGAAAATTGTCAAGGAAATGGAAAAAGAATTTAAATTGAAAAACATCAGAAATTTATACCAAGGACTCAGAGCAGAAAAAAGGGGGTTTGTACATAAAACAATAGCATTCAAGAACAAAAGTGGAGAATTATTATTAGACAGTAACAAAATAGTAGAAAGATTTGTGGAAGTCTTCGATGAGCTACTAAACGTCCAGGAGGATAGGGATGAGGAAGAACAGGTGCTGGAAAATTATGAGAGACAAGTACAAGAAGAAATAGAAAGACCACCATCTAAAGAAAAAATAAGACAGATAATCCAAAACTTGAAGACCAAAAAAACTCCAGGGATAGACGAAATAACAAATGAAATGTTTAAATATGGAGGAGAAGAGCTCTGTGATAAAATCCACAAGTTAATAGAGAAAATTTGGACACAAGAAAAAATTCCGCAGGCATGGACAGAAGCAGCGGTCTGCCCCATCTATAAAAAAGGCGATAGATCGGAATGCGAAAATTACCGGGGAATAGCGCTACTCAACGGGGCCTATAAGATATTCGCTACTTATATAAAAGAAATTTTATCAAACCATATGGAGGAGACAATAGGAGAATACCAATGTGGTTTTAGAAAAGGCAGAGCCGCAACGGACCAGATTTTCACCTTACGTGAAATACAAGCAGAAAGTTATGAATACAAAAGAGACACATTCGTGTTATTTGTGGATTTTAAACAGGCGTACGACAGGATAAATAGAAATCAACTTTGTAGAGCATTGCAAGAACTAGGAATTAAAGGAAAGCTGTTAAGTTTGATACAACTATCCCTAAAGCATACTGAAAACAGAGTGAAGTTCCAAGGAAAACTATCAGAGAAATTTGAGGTGAAACAAGGAGTAAGACAAGGAGACCCGATCTCCTCAGTGCTATTTAATTACTTACTGGAAAAAATAATGAGAGAAGCAAAGATGAACAGAAATGGGTTGCTTTTCCACAAAAGACACCAGTGTCTGGCGTTCGCGGATGATATTGCAATCGTAACAAGAACACAGCAAGAACTGAAAACAAAACTAAAACAACTAGAGAGAGAGGCCCGAAAAGTAGGATTGCAGATAAACGAAAATAAAACAAAGTATATGACATGGACAGATAAAGAGTACAAAGTAGGCAATAAATTGACAATAAGAACAGAAAATAACAAAGTATACAATTTCGAGGAAGTAGAGGAATTCCGATATCTAGGCACAGTGTTCTCCAGAAGGCCAGATATAAAAAGAGAGATACAGGCAAGACTGATGGCAGGAAACAGATGTGTACATGCAATGAGGAGACTTTTGAAAAACAAAGACATGACTCAATCACTAAAAATAAGGATTTACAAGTCAATGATAAGACCTATAGTGATGTATGCAAGCGAAACATGGGTTTTAAGAAAGGAAGAGCAGGACAGACTAAGAGTCTGGGAGCGTAAAATATTAAGAAAGATTTATGGAGGAAAAGAAGTAAACGGTATGTGGGAAAGACGTACTAATAATGAAATAAAAGAATTATACAAGGAACCAGACATAATAGGGGTGATAAAGGCACAAAGAATTAGATGGTTGGGACATATCACGAGGATGCATCCAGAAAGAGTTCCCGCAAGAATAATAAATTGTAAAATCGGAAATACAAGAAGACAAGGAAGGCCGAGAGTCAGGTGGAAGAAGGAGGTGGAAGACGACATGCGACAAATGGGAGTACAAGGTTGGAGGGAAAAAGCTCTGGACAGACAGGAATGGAAGAAAGTGGTCAATCAAGCCATGGGCCTACTAGGCCTGTAGAGCTAGTTTATATATATAATATGCACAAAAATACTTCTAATATGTTCATCTAGAAACTTCAGAAAGTAATGTTGGACTTTTTTAAGTGGGTTAATAACATTGTTGGGACGAGTACTATGTAGGATATAAATCAGGTGATACTGCAGGACGAAAAAAAAACCATTTCATAACCAACAGTAATATTTTCATCTCTTAACAGAACAGTATTTGAATTTGTTAATAGATTCAACGCATTGTTTTTCCTTTTCATGGGACAGGCGTCCATAATCATTCCATTAAAAATACACAATCATGTAAAGTGTCAAAATTCTCAGTACCTACAGTACGAGCAGTATGAATATGTAAAAGTGGTATGAAGCTCTGGATTTGATTTTATGGTCTGGCCAGAAATCGTCATGGATTATAAACAGCACGACTAGGTCTAAAGAGGTCAATTGTCCAAATCTAAGACGGTCTTCACTATAGGACTACTGCGGGCCCATGCATCTAGAAATGTGATTGAATGTCCACCCTGGTGCCCTCAGTAACCAGAATTGGAACCTTGCCAGTACGTGTATGACTCAAAATGAATACTTATTTATTGAAAATACTGATTCTATCAATAAATATATTTTTTAATATAATTGTTAAAAAAAAATTCATAAATTTTTGCGAACACATTCCACACCCGCCAAGTATCCGTCAAGATTGACGTGATAAGAGAGCCGTCCAAATACTCCGTTTGCCATGGTCTGGCCAGAAATCATCATGGATTATAAACAGCACGACTAGGTCGACGTTTGAACACACTCTACGCAGACTTCGCAAAATTAGCTCGCCGCTTGATGAATTCGAAACTGGCACAGAGGTTTTGTGACCTCGGCCCAACCATGTCGTCATGGTGGCTTTGATAGCTCTTTTGTGACTTCGAAGGGATGCAGAAAACTGTTGAAACAGCATGGAGGGGTTACCGTGTGACTAGCAGAACTTGGCTTGAAAATTCGAAGGTATAACGAAAATTTGTAATTTCCTCTCCTAAGCCCTGTTGTGTCATGGACTCCTTGGGTCGTCTCTAGTAATGCTTCTCATGATGGTAGAGAGGCATCTTGTGAATTTTTTGGAAATTCTAAAGTATAGTAAAAATCCCCTGGCTAACGATGCGACATAATATCCAATACGAGATGGGTTGTATAACATTTGTGGACTTTCAAGAACATTCAATGATCCAGTGATACATATTTGAAACGAAGTTGTAACATTCGAAATGTTAATGCAGTGACATAAAAACTTAAACGTATGTAAAGAAGCAATATGTTTATGTGTTGAATTTTACACCTGTTTTCTTACTTTTGAATTTTAAATTGACACCTATTTGTCACCACATGTTAACCAGTGTTTATGAATTAATGAATTTTGTTTACGGAATCAACATTTCGTTGGCTATCTACCAAGAGCATCTTAAGTAGATAGTTTGTATGCAGGGTGTTCAAATTTGATCCACAACCTCTATCAAATTTTATTGTGTTGTACAATTTCGATGATTATTTTTTTATATATAGGGTGTTTATCTAAGATGACCAAATAGTACCACTAGGCTGCCTGTTATGTTTTTTTGTAATAGGTGATTTTTCGTGAAATCAGGGACTTTCTATGTAGAAATTTTGACAATGTGGTGTAATTTAGTACCCTTCAAAATTTCTGAACCTCGGTCATTTTTTGCCTAAAATGTTTAAATTGGTTTTGAGACTCACGATCCATGATTTTTCATGTGTTTCAATCTTTTACTTGTCGTTGTTATTGTTGTTTTCGGAATAGGCTCTGTGAGGGGGCTCTTGTTATTGATTTTTGTTGGCGCTTCAAAAAATATTTCCTTTAATCTATAACCTGATTTATATAAAATAGTTTTGGCATATCGTAAAACTGGATTTATTCAACTTCATCATTTGTGCACATACTTTGCAAGTGAAAAATTTCAAATATACAGAATGTCCTTCCATTTGTTTTGGCTTTTTGAAATACCCTGATATTTGGGACGTTAAGTCTACTCTATGTTACAACAAGTGTCATAAATATTAATAACTGCGAAAATGTTCAACCTATTTCCTTATAATGCCTCTGACAGCTCATTTGTGGCTCCCAAGTTATGTACGATGCTGTCTCAGGAGACTTGAAACGGCTAGCGAGCGATTAGGGCGATTCTGTTTGAAAATTCGAAAGTATGATGAAAATTTGTATTGGACACTGTATGATTTTTCGTGATTGGGGACGAACTTCTAATGGCGGTATCCAATGATACGTATTTGAATAACGATGTTGTTACACGTACACACACACACACCAAATAACTTTTCAAGTCGAAGATTTTGTATCTTTTCATGAAATATTGTTAATTTGTTGTTACTTTTCGAAATACCCCGGTAATTGAGCCATTAAGCACTGTAGTACACGCGTGCTCGCGTGTTTCAAGTGCCATAAATATTAATAACCGCGAAAATATCTGAAATCCGGGCGTAATAAAAAATGCATCTATTAATTCCAGTCGAATATGTGGAATACCGGAAACGGCGGGGTTTTTGAGCGTTCGACCGGAGTTCGGGAGCCACTAATGGCAGATCATTAGGGCCCAGGTAATCTGCGCCACTTTTTTTTCTAAGCGAGAGATAAAAATAATAAATCATTGTGGTCTCCATGCGCATTTTCTCTTCATGCAATTCTGATTACGGCGAGCTGCCGATAGATAACGCGGCTCTATATGTACCCCAAATGTGGCGGAATCTCGCAATGTATGATACGAGCGGTTTTCTCATTATTCGGCGCTTTCGGTTGATATTTCTGATATTTGTCACCCCCCGCCTTGCTGCGGAAGGGGATAATGTATCTTTGGCATCGGAGATCTATCCGGAAACAAAGGCCAACCCTCGTATATGGTCTTTACGAACTATGTTATTAATGACTTCCAGTTTATCATAGTGTGCGTAGTATTGATATCACGTTATAACATTTATTCGTCAAATAAAAGTTATTTTTTAATACCTTCTCAAATTTTTAACCATGGTCGATTAAAGAGTAAAAAAATTGATTATCTTAGGAAAAAGTTTTGTTTCTTAATACGATTTTATTATTTTTTTTTTTTCAAATAAGCCTTGAAACTTCATTAGACATTTTTATTATTGTATTGAAATTTATTTTTAAAAAATCTTATACTGGATGATTCATAAAAAGCAGGACAGGAAAGTGTAGCATGACTTAAAATGTGGGGTTTTACACAATGTACCTTTATACCACTACTATACAGCGTGTTTTTGAATGGAGTAGCATAAATGATAGTGAATCTACAATTCAAAAGAACACGATCTACAAAAAATCGCCTTAGTAAAACCCCTCGAAAGGGGTTGAAATAACCACCCCTCAAGCCATTTTTTGCCATAACTTTTATATTTCGTAAAAACTCGATATCCAAAAATACGCATTAGATAAACTGGTTATTTTAGAAACTTTTACCTCCTAATTCTACCTAATTTTCCTTTAAAACTTTTCGTTTATTAATAAAAAAATAAAATGTATTACCATTCACCTCACACCGTATATGATTGCAATCAATCAAAGAAAAACTAAGTGTGCTGCTGTCATGCCAGTTGTCACAATTAACTCTTCTGTAAGTTGTCACTGTTATCAGCTAAATACTTTTTGGGTGTAAATTAACAAGAATTATGCCAAATTTTACTAATGATGAATATGTGGACATGCTACAAGTGTATTTTGAATGTCGCAAAAACTGTGCTGCGGCAACAAGAGCGTATAATGAGAGATATCCAAATCGTCAAGTTCCCCACAGACAAACTTTTTCGGCGGTAGAACGAAGACTTCGGGAAACTGGAAAAATACAGCCGCATATTGAGGGTACCGGCCGAAGACCTACTGTTCGTACTATTTATCTTGAGGATGCAGTACTTGAAGAGTTTGACGAAAATCGTCAGACTAGTACGAGAAAAACAGCAATGCACTTAAATGTGTCCCATAGTGTTGTTTGGAATATTGTCCATGATAATTTATTATATCCTTTTCACCACCGGCCAGTTCAAGCTCTACTTGAACCAGACATGCATAAGCGAGTTGTTTTTTGCGAATCGTATCTTAATATTCTAAGAAATAATTTGAATTTTGCCTCAAAGATACTTTTCACAGATGAAGCAACTTTTCAAAGACATGGTTTAACCAATATGCACAATCTTCATTCCTGGGCTCATGAAAATCCTCACGAAGTATCTATGACAACATTTCAACATAATTTTAGTTTAAACATTTGGGCAGGAATTGTAGAAAATGTGCTTGTCGGCCCTTTTGTTTTACCTCATCGACTTGGTGCTGTTGAATATTTGCAGTTCTTAAATGAGCATCTACCACCACTTCTGGAGGAAGTACCATTAAATGTACGTCAGGCCATGTGGTACATGCATGACGGGGCTCCTGCTCACAGCACTGTAGTAGTTAGGCGGTGGCTTAATTTAAATTACCCGAATCGTTGGATAGGTCGCGGCAATGAGGCACCTATCTCTTGGCCTGCACGTTCTCCCGATCTAACGCCCATGGATTTTTTCTTTTGGGGACATATAAAAAGTATTGTTTATGCGACCCCAGTTGACAGTGTTGAAGAGCTACAGGAAAGAATATTCGCGGCGGCTGATGAGATTCGCAACAATCCCATAATTTTTGCTCGAGTCCGTAACAACTTTGATAAACGTGTTAGGTTGTGTTTAGAAAGAAATGGCAATTATTTTGAAAATGTCCTTTAACTAAGTTTTTTGTTTTTTCTCTTTTTGATAATAAATTATTTCTTAGTTTCGTTTTCATTGTACTTCTATTTAATAAAAGTTTCTGCGACATTCAAACAGTTATTTGTGCAACTACTGTAAAGAGTGTGTATTTGTTGTACGATGCATGAAGTTTGCAGCTCGAGACGAAGTTGAGAGCTGCAATCATGTTAAGTGCAACAAATATGCTTTTTGCACATGTTGCACGCAACATTTTTTCTACGATTGTTTTTATTTCAAATTTTATTTAACAGTATTTTACATAATATTAAAATTTTAACTGACAACTGGAAATTAATTGCGCAAATTGTCAATGTCAGACGTTAGGTACTTATGGATATGCTTAGATTAAACTTGTAATCAATATTTTTTTTGTACTACTGTAAAAAAAGTTAAACTTTTGGCACAGTAGGTAGTGCAATAAGTAGTAAATTTTGCACGATCGTAGAAAAAAACACTTGTAGCATGTCCACATATTCATCATTAGTAAAATTTGGCATAATTCTTGTTAATTTACACCCAAAAAGTATTTAGCTGATAACAGTGACAACTTACAGAAGAGTTAATTGTGACAACTGGCATGACAGCAGCACACTTAGTTTTTCTTTGATTGATTGCAATCATATACGGTGTGAGGTGAATGGTAATACATTTTATTTTTTTATTAATAAACGAAAAGTTTTAAAGGAAAATTGCTAGAGAGGTAAAAGTTTCTAAAAGAACCAGTTTATCTAATGCGTATTTTTGGATATCGAGTTTTTACGAAATATAAAAGTTATGGCAAAAAATGGCTTGAGGGGTGGTTATTTCAACCCCTTCCGAGGGGTTAAAATTTTCGAAAAATAGTTGAAAACTCGCATCTGTATTAGTAAACAACCTGTAAAAAATTTGTTATTTGTACCTCGTTCGGTTTTTAAATTACAGCCAATTTTCATAATTTTTTTAGAAACTGACGGCCCATATCTCTTCAGGGGTGAACATTTTACTAAGGCGATTTTTGCAGATCGTGTTCGTTTGAAATGTAAATTCACTGGTATCATTTATCTACTCCGTTCAAAAACACCATGTATATTGCCTTTTTATTTTTTCTTTTAGCGGCTGGATGTGTACTTAGTACTTGCGTATATAACTTTCTGTCATGGTATCCAAAGTAATTGCCTTAACAGAACTAGTAAAAATACCATGAACTACAAACAAATGTGCTTATGGTTTTTTCTCACCTGTATTTATTTTTGTATTGACCTAACGTTTTTCGCATAATTAATTATTTTATTAGTTATCACCAATACATTACCGATACGAATCTGATTTAATTGTCATCTAAAATGGGGTAATAAAAACCAAAGTTGAGAATTTGTCACGGTATGAACTTTCAATGGTACGATTAAAAAAAAATAATGTTCCTTCGAAAACTATAAAATAACTTCAGGTTATTTCAAAGCAAGCAACTTTAATGAGCCAATGGTCTAAAGCCACTGGTTTCAAGATACAGGGTGTTAAAATAAATAATATAGACTACTAGATCCAATACAATAGAATATATTTTTGTATAGTGTTTGTTAATGTAACTTTTTAAGGAGAAGATATACAGAAACTATTTCTACACAAGAAAAATTTTTCAAGTGCAAAACGGACCATAGCGAGTTCCTATTCACGCCATCTAAACATATTTTTACTGTCGTTTTCCGTTTGTCTGTTATGGGTCCGAGCCGCGAACTTTGGGACACCCTGTACATATATTATAGTGATAGGGCGACATCATTAGTATCTCTGCCTTCAAAGAGTAGAGCAAATTTTTCGAAATTATAAAAACGTGGAAATCGACCCCCGTTGTCTCCCCCTTTAGCGGCGCTCACGCCGCCGCGGCATTCTGCACCGTAGGCCGTAATTTTCGGTTCATTAGTCCGAAAGCCGGTCTCGTCTCGTTATTTGCACCGATTGCTAGTAAAAAAAAATCCGTAATCTTGAGTAAGTAGCGTTATATTTCACGGCAATTAGTCCTGCGAACCCCATCAACGTGGCGGTGTGATAGCGATAGCGGCGGGCGCCGCCTCTCTATCGCCCTCCCCCGCTCGCCCCCACTGATACGCAGCCACCGTACCCGGCTAATGCGATCCGCAGATAACAATACACTCTCGACTCTTGGAACTTTTAAAAAGCTGACAGCCGATAAGTCAATATGTATATACACGAAGAAATCGGTTGGGCTACCCCGGATGCTACCCGCCAGGGGCGGCGCAGGGAATTTTTATCTATTATTTACCTTAGTAATACGATTGTTTCTGGAAAACTTGCGGAAATAAGCTATTTAAATCGTTATCGGCTATATTACGGAAACACATCGTTTATTTGAACCAGTGGTTTCTAAAATGTTCGCGATCCCCATAAAATCCAATTCAAGGTCATTTATCGGTTTCGTTTCGTCATTATCAAAATAATTTCGATCAGATTTAAAAGCTTTTTCAATCTGATCAGCTCAGCTGATGAAAATCAGCACAAAATTTTCTTGCTTTCTGGCAATTCAAAATTGATCTATAAAATTCTTATTTTAACATTCAGTTAACATTTATCTCAAAAAAATTCTTTACATTAGTTGGAATTTCTACCATCTAAGTACATCTTTCTAAAACGGAATTATTACCCATCTCCGATATTCTGGAAATATTCAAGGATGTTGTTTCAAATTTACCATTAAGTTTTAAGATGGTTACAGACCTATGCGAATAATTTGTGCACTACGCTACTGATTTAATATACAGTTATGTTTAAAAATCCAAAGTCGATTGGGTTGACAGTTAAATTGCTGAAGACTCATTCATAGTACGGCCCTGGACACTGAACATCCTTCACAAAATCCTCCGAAGCGATGTCAGATCCTCCGTCGATAAATGACAAGTTGGCAGACTTCCCTTTGTGGCCCTGGAAAACAAGATACTGAATATTTATGAAATAAGTTTAAAGTGTACATAACTCGAAGATTATCGCTCCAGTCTAGGTGTATTAGTTTATCTAAAAAGGGAGGAGAATAATCTTTATTACTCCTCGCTTAATACTAATACATTGGAACAAAAATGAGTCGGTACTGATAGTAGGTCGAGATAAGAGGTTTATTAACACAAAATGGTTACAATACAGATGATGGATGGTGATATTACATGTAAGTCTATGTTCGCTTAATTGAAATTGGGAGGATCGGACTGTGTGCTACAGGTTCTCATTATGGGTTATCATTTTTTATAAAACATTTCTAGTAGTTCAATTTCGCCATATTATTCTTTGACTCTCAATTATAATATTTCCTCATCACTGAATCAAATGAGTACAATATCGAAAACACAGGATGTTAGGAAAATTTATCAATTTTTTGCAACATTTTGACCGATAAAGTTCGTGTTACATGTAAGTATCCAAAACTTGATAATTTTGGTCAAAATAATGCAAAGAAATGTTAAGTTTATGAAAGTTATATCCTTTGCACCTTGTATTTTAAAATTTTCTTATATAAAGACTGTCGTGGAATATGATTGGTTGTATCCCTGAGAGGCATGTGGTCTTATACTTCCATACCTGTTACTGAGTTGGACGACGGTATCTGGATCATCGGTTAGGGTAGGGGTCATCTGCTCGCCTGCGAAGAGCTTCGGAGCAAGCTCAGAAACTACTAGACGGCAGGAGCCGCGAGAGCTGTGAAAGGGTAGAGATAGTTAAATTTTTATGTAAAGTCAATTTTGAATTTGTAAAAACTGATTTGTTGAAAATGTTTGTTCACTTACAACAAATAAAGACAGTAATATCCAAATATCTGTCCTTGATTAATGATTTACAGGGAAGTCGAGTTGATGTTCGAACACACCCTAAGCTGGACCCGCAAGGGCCCTGCAATGGTGTCGGCGTTGATTTAGGAATTTGATCCATCTTGGAATAGTCTGAGGTATTATTGAACAGAAAATGATTTTGGTTAATGGTTACCCTAAACCTTTGTTTTAGTTGGAATTTCGTAAAATTTGGAATTTTTTTGTTTTCCAAAAATCCGGAACTGTAGTCAATTTTTTCGCGCCTTTAGGTGCTGCCAGTGGTGACTCACTGGTCGGGAGCATACTCTCTTAGCATCGTCTCTACAGCGAATGGTGCTTGGCGGCAATTAGGGCTTCTTTGGGGAATTTGGGGAAAATTTCAAAACATGGCTGAAATTTAGTGTGTGTGTCGTAGGTCATCTGCGGTTTCCTGTTCAGGGTCTCGTACTTTTGGCGGAATTTTTTGTCCCGTGAATAGCTTGTTGAAGGTTTGTTGAATTATTTTAAAAACATAGGTAAAAGCTTGAAATTTACTCGGAGCTCATACTACGCCAGTATGTTGTATTAAGGGAAAAAAAATAAAATTTGTTTATCATTAATCAGCAGTCTACTTATATATAAGAATAAAAAAGAAAAGCAGTTCGATATGTCTGCTAACAAAATACCTAATAATAATAATAATTTATTTGCACTACATATGACAAATTATTTTTAGGTCATTTTTTATGATATTTTTTTTTTTCTTTTCAGGTATGTACTAGCCGTTAAAAATGTGACCAGTACTAACGTAAGTAGAACGACATTAAATTACATACAAAAACACCAGTTATCGATCAAAATCCGGCAACATTTCGACGCTCAAATTTGACTTCATTTACAAAAAAATCCTTCACTGTAATATTTTGACACCGCATGATTTATATGCTACGTTAAACGCTACATTCAGCATCTGCTGAGGAATTTCCTTTAAACATAACACCAAGGTGTGTCCAAGTCCACTTCTCTATTACATGCTTCATTAATTTTTTCCGTTCCAAATATTAATGGAACTATTAGTTTCGAGCATAACCAATAATTTTGTATCATAAAAATGATTCGTTTTAGATTAGATTCCTAGGTGTTAGACCGCCTACTTATTAATTTTTACTTGTTTGGTTCACATTGAGAATTAACTGTTTAAATTATTTTTGTAATTAATTGTTGTGTAATGAGTTTAAAAATATCTGTCGAAACAAACACAAATGTAATGTAGATATAAAAATAAATAATTCTTTCTGTAGAGTACAAAGTACTATTTTTAAACCAGAATTAGTGTGTAATAAGCTAATCTTTGAATGACTTTCATCCGTATTAACCACATTCCAAAGTTCAGTGAGAGAAAGATGAAGTAATGAACGCTTGTACTTCTACAATTATCTCTGTTGCACAAAAACAATTCAATGCCGAGATTAGTACCTTAAATATCTGATTTAATGTGTGTAGCAATATGATTTGTAAAAGATTAAACTAAATTGAAAATAACTGGGTATTTAATCGTTTTTTAATATACAGGTGTGTAGGGAGAGAAAATAAGAATAACAGATTGACCAAAAAACAGAGATACAGCCTCATTTTTTCTTAGTGTGACTAATACTATGGGCCCTTAAAAATTGTTATATATTTTTTGATGTCCTGTAGGTACAGGGTACAGGGTGTTTTGGTAATTAAATGTCTTTTCGTTAGCGCCGTGTTCCTCAATTCATTATCAATATTTATTTTTTGCTCATTATTTGCGAATAACAAAAGTTATGCACAATTAATCGGGGTATCCATATTTCTTTTTAATATACCTGAATAGGAAACATTTCTGAGAAAAATTCAACTCTATGTTTTGGTATGTAGATTGCGCCGCCTAGCGACCGAGTTACGAACTTGAAAACTGTTTTTAGCGATTTTTCTTGGTTGATTTATTGATCAAAATTTTTTCCCGAAGTTCGGGGGCCTATACTTTAAATACCCATTTTAAACTTTTTGATTTAAAACGTGTGACAACTAAGGATAATTTCAGGCCAACCAGTTCAGATATGCAAAAATGAAATAATCAGCGGCTTCATGATTTGGAAACACTTCCTGGAATTGCAAAAAATATGAATGGATTGAATAATTACATCCATTTTCATCTCGTTGACCACTCATACAGTAGACCTCTACAATAAGTTTATCGTCTTCTAACGAAAAGACTATTTTCTAACCTAAAACAGTTCGAGTAGATACGTTATATCGAAGAAACTATCAGTATTTTCTTCCTTACTACAAAACTAACAGTTAACAGATGATTAGCGTTGAAAAACACTGATTATTTGGAAGATTAACGATAAATTTAAATAACAACACAATCGGCGAACACAACAGCACGCACACACTGGAAGCACAGACGTTTCTGAATTGACAGGTCGTGTCAGTCGGAAATCTAAGAAAACGGAAAGTAATTTTGATCAAATGGAAGTAAATTTTAGTAGTTTTGGTAACATTTATGTGTAATGTCAGTTTCAATCATTCTGGATCGCGCGGTGTATTATGGTATTAGACTTTATTACAATGTAAATTTATGTAATTTACATATACAATTTTTTTTTAAATCAATTCACACTATACGGGGTGTTTCAGGATTAAGTCGACAAACTTTAAGGAGGTATTCCTCATAAAAAAATAATAAAAAAATCAAGTATAAATTTTTTTCCAGAGACGCTTCATTTTCGAAATATAGGGCATTAAAGATTTTTAAAATAATTCGAATTTTTTAAATTACTTTTAAATAAAGAAGGCTATTTAAGCCAAATTTGGCATGACACATCTTCTTATAAGATACCATTTTTCCATAGAAGTAGAAGTCCCGCAAGCAACCAGTGGCGGAGTTATGGGGACTCAGACTCATTAAATTATAAAAAAAATTAATACGGCCCTACTGAAAATAAAAAATGATGCTGTTTTTAGATAGAACAGTTTGTTATTGACAAAAAGTGTACATTCACTTTTTTTCCTAACTCTTATAGTTTCATGGCAAAATTGATTTTTCGGAAGGGTGCTTCTGGATTCTGTCGATAAACTTTAAAATGAACCTCAACAAAAATTTTCGAGTAGGCTGCTGTCAAGCAATGTTAATTTGACCTTTTAAATGTTATTTTGCAAATTGTTGCATAAATTATCCATTAGATAAAGCGTTCAAACTAATAATAACAATAAGTTTAATAATGCCGTCCATATTTTCGAACAATGAATATGCTGATATGGTCTTTGTATATGGTTTTTGTGATGGAAATGCCACGGCGGCTCGCCATGAATGTGCAGTAAGATTTCCTCATCGCAGACTACCAGCAAAGGAAACATTTTCAACGACATTCAGTCGTCTCAGACAGACTGGGTGTTTCGGTATTCCAACTTATGCTGATGGACATTTTGCCCTACTTCAGGGCGAAATAAGATCGATTACTATTTTAAACCATTTCGATGAAAAGCCAGCTTGTCTACAGTCCGGAGGCGCCCATTTTGAACAACATATTTTTTAAATCATTTCATTTTTTATTCACTTTTCGCTTTGTCTAGGTATAATATTAATTGGTAATTTTTTGGTTGTTTCAATTTACAAATAAATTTTCATTTATTGTTTGCCATCTTATTTTCTTTAAAAGTACACAACACAAGTAAATGAAGTGACTACAAACCGCCTGAAAAAATTTAGGATATTGCAAGGGTCGTTATGTTGTCGCATTACGACATAGTCACATTAGATGTTAAATATTTCTATTGTTTAAATCAACATCATTTTTTTTGTTCTAAAAAAAACACTATATCTCAAAAACGGAGCATCTCCTAAATAATTTTAATACTATTGGTTAAACCCAAGGGAAGGGGAGACAAAAAGGCTTATTTGACTCGCACATACTCGAGACTAAGACCAATTTTAATAGGTACTATATTTTTTTAGGTTTTATGAGGAACGTCTTCCTAAACTTTATCGACAGAATCCAGAAGCACCCCTCCGAAAAATCAATTTTGTCAAGAAACTATAAGAGCTACGAAAAAAGGTGAATGTACACTATTTGTCAATAACAAACTGTTCTATCTAAAAACAGCNTATTTTTTTAGGTTTTATGAGGAACGTCTTCCTAAACTTTATCGACAGAATCCAGAAGCACCCCTCCGAAAAATCAATTTTGTCAAGAAACTATAAGAGCTACGAAAAAAGGTGAATGTACACTATTTGTCAATAACAAACTGTTCTATCTAAAAACAGCATCATTTTTTATTTTCAGTAGGGCCGTATTAATTTTTTTAATAATTTAATGAGTCTGAGCCCCTATAACTCTGCCACTGGTTGCTTGCGAAACTGCTACTTCTATGAAAAAATGGTATCTTATAAGAAGATGCGTCATGCCAAATTTGGCTTCAATAGCCTTCTTCATTTAGAAATTATTTAAAAAATTCGAATTTTTTAAAAAATCTTTAACGCCCTATATTTCGAAAATGAAGCGTCTCTGGAAAAAAATTTATACTTGATTTTTTTCTTATTTTATTATGAGGAATATCTCCTTAAAGTTTGTCGACTTAATCCTGAAACACCCTGTATATTTAGAAGAAAACAAATTTCGTAAATAATTCAGTAAAAAATACGTAGTATGTGAGTTTATTCCCATCTTTTTCTCAATGCACTCTGTATAACGAGTTTTTAATGCTTTATAGCACAATAAAGTGCTAATAAAAAAACAGTCTTCACGTTGAAGTTCTGTCTGAAATATTTGAATCGGTTCTCCGCTCGTCCGGAATATGCTAATTAATGCCCCAGGTCTCCGTCCGTGCGATCTGGGGCAGCCGCCCACCAACTACCGCGATACGCCGCAGCCCCAGACGATGCCAGCCACGCATAGCCTTAAATTCGGTGGTCTCGTCCAGGAAACAAACGAATAACATAATCAGGGCCGGGTATGCATCTTGGGCCGATCTTGGGCCCGCCAATGCCGGCTGCATAGCAAGCAGCCCCCGCGCCGCCTAGTCTGAGAAGGGAAGTGCATGGCAGCGGGCAACGGTAGCGAGCATAGCGATCGCTCTGCCGGAGACGCGACCCGAATCCCTAATGATGTATTCGGGGTATTGTTCTTTATGTGTCGGAACTAAACGATTCCGTACACGTTTACACACACACACACGGCCAGCCGATAAACCCTCTATCGGTTCTTATATGTAATGCTCTTCCACTCGGATCCTCTTCGCCGAATAAGTAGATACTCGGCTGCGGAGCGCTATCGCGGCGTTATTTTATGAATTATGAATGTGGCGATTTTTCTATATTTCCAGATAACGGCCGCGGCAAGTGGTTATAGGAGTAGAAATGCCGCGACACGGCTTTTTATACTTTTCTGATACTAGTTTAGATACAAGTCGCATCGAGGAATTGCCTTTGTATGGGCTAGTAGAAAGTAGGTGATGGGTTTCGTACTTTTACGAGATTATCTCCAGGAAAACTGGAGAACTAGGCTGTTCGATAGGAAATTTCTTCGTTAACACGTACGGATGGAAGTGCACGCTTATTTATTATGCCTGCAGCTAGAGAATGTCGGCTAGCGTCAAGATTAGAATTAGAAACCATCTTATACTGATTTGTCTACAAGACCTAATGGTTAAAGACTGGTCGATGTGCAAAAATGTAGCCATATTTATTAATTATCAGAATAAAGTGATAATTGCTTATTTAAACTCTATAGAACGTTTTAAAGTATCATTTATTCACAGATGTCAATTTAAAGTGTCATAGTTATCAATATAAAGTGCAATTATCAGCGCGAAGTAATAGTTGCCTTTTTAATACTATACTCTTTTCTTGAATGCCATTTTAAAGTGACATTTTTTTATACATAATTATCAGAATAATGAGGGATTTATCAATTTAAAGTGCCAATTTAAAGTTCTTAGTATAAAGGGTCAGTTCAAAGTGTCATTTGTATATAATTGTCACAGCGAAGTAATAGTTGCCTATATATAATTAAATTCTTAGATGGCGGTTGTTAATTTAAAGTTTTACTACCTAACTCAATTTAATGTGTCATTTATTTATAATTGTTAGTAAAAGTGCCACAGTTGTCAGTTCAAAGTGTCATGTATTCATAATTGTTTACGTGAAGTACCTACCATTTGCCAGCTCCAAGTGATACTTGTGCGAATTTAAAGTGTCATTTATTCATGGCACAATTTAACGTGTGATTTGTTTATAGCTGTTAGTATAAAGCGCCATCGTTGTAAGTTCAAGCTGTCATTTATACATAATTGTCAACGTAGTGTAACAGTTTCCACTTTAAAAATACTTTCTTCTTAAGAGTCAGTTTAAAGTGTCATTTACTCATGACTCAATTTAACTTGTCATTTATTTATAGTTGTTAGTATAAAGTGTCAGTTCAGTGTTATTTATATATAAATGCCAGAATAACGTATCAGTTTAAAGTGTCATTTACTCATGACTCAATTTAACTTGTCATTTATTTATAGTTGTTAGTATAAAGTGCAGCAACTGTCAGTTCAGTATAATTGCCATAATAACGTACCAGTAATTAGTTTAAAGTGTCATTTATTTATAATCAAAATAACCTAAATAAAGTGCCATAACTGTCAGTTCAAAGTGTCATTTATATAAGTCGTTTGCTAGTTGAAAATGATAATTTTTGTCTTAAGTACTAGTTTAAAGTGATAATTTTTATACATAATTGTCAGAATAATGTAACAGTATCAGTTTAAAGTGTCATTTATACAAAATTGTCTATGACAAGCAAATTTCCAGTGCAAAACGCTGCTTTTTGTTGAGTGGTCAAACGATAGTTTGTATATAATTTTCAAAATACAGCAGTTGTCAATTTAAAAGTGCCATATTACAGTTGTCACAATACAATTGTCCGTTTAAAGTGTCATTTATATAAAATTGCGAAAATGAATTGCATTTTCTAGTTAAGAATGGGACTATGTTCTTGGGTATCCATTTAAAGTGAAATTTCGTTGAAAATTATGGGGTTTTTGCAAAAAAAATTAAAGCTAATACGAAAAAACTTTTATTTAATTTTTTTAAAAAACTTCAATGGATTATGCATGTGTTATTACAAAATACTTCTTATTTAAATACTTACTTACTCTTGCTGTTATTAATTGTTAAATTATTCTTCTAATAACAACAAATAAACTGCACTTCCTCAAGGAACTTGACCTTATGTGTGATGCCTTGGTTGAACGTATACTGTATAATTTAATTGAATCCATTTTAAGGAATACGTGGGCCTCAATAATTATCATAACAATAAGAAATATTTCCATCTTTTCTACCAATGCCATTGATAAGCTCTTGTCTTTGTGTCAACTATTATTTATAGAGATATACGGTGGCTGATAAGCTTTTATTAAATTTATTTACGGCCCCAATACATCATCTATCATGAACGTTTCTCAGAATAATTTAATTATGCGTTGATCTGATAGCTGGTATCAAGATGTAGAGATTTGTTTATTGGAGTGTAATAGTTATCCTTTTGGTTTCGGGTATTAATTTCGGGAGATTTTATCGCTCGTTTTCGGATCGAAATATCCGGCAACAGTTTTTGAAAGAACCATAATTAAAATTACTATTGCTATTGGACGGAACGTTTGGGGCTTGGGTGTGTCTTCTAACCTAACAAACTCTTTAACTTCTATTTAGGACATACTGGCAATAAATGGAATAGTTGTTTATTCGGTAACGAAACAAAAACCGATAAACCGACAAATTTAATTACTTACTTAATGTTTTCAATGTATGTGTGTGTGTATCTATTTATGATGTAGCTTATACTGGGTGCTTACAATCTTGAAAGTAATATTTGAAGAGTGAAGAAATCGAGATGCTAAAACTTGATTGGCAGAAATACTTTTTATTAACGGAATATGTTTTTAAATACCAACTGGTCACAATAATATGGAGAAACATTTTTGGAACCGCTGAGTCTATCTATAGCTCGGCTATCTCTGTTTACAAGTGTTGACACAAATGTCTGTACATAAAAATGTGTAGTTAACTGATGGTTTTGTCACATAAATCTTTTTAAAAAAATTTTTTTAATGAAAGAACTGAATTTTTTCGAAAAAAAAAATTTTAAAATATTAATAAACGATGCAAAATTTACCCTTTAATTGGTTTTTAGCAAAAGTGACATTTCAATCATTTAGATCAAAATGAAGGAGAAATCGCAGTGGTTTGAACTCTTGAGCGTTTCTTTGGGATACATTGAGGGGAAAAGAAAACGATCTTATCTTTTCATTATTTATGAAACAATTTTTTGCATTGAATTTTTTTTTATCAGAAAACGATAAGGTCAACTTATAGAGGATAGTTTGAAGTTTTCAAAACTCTGCTTAGATTGTTAATATGATAATTAGTTCCCTAGTAATTAATAGTAATTGAATACACAGGTCAACATTTAGTTTGAAAAAAAAAAACACGGGGGTTTTTGAGGTCGCTGATTTCGATGCCCAGATCGGTTAAGCTTTATCACGTTAGGTTCAAGGTAATTTAAAGGTCAACCTAAGAACACGTGGTTGACCTCTAGCACCGCATGTTTAAGTCGTTTGAAGGTTAAAGTAAAAATAGGAGGTGAAAAAAATCGGAAAAATTTTTAGGAATGCTCACCTGCCTACTTTTGTCTGTTTATTTGTCTGCATTTTTATCTGCACACCTGTTTGTCTGCTTGTTAGTCTGTATTTATCGTCCACCTGTATTTTCTCTCTGTCCAGCTGATAGAGAGTGGCAGAAAAACAGACAGAAACATTTTGTCATTTAGTCAGACAGGAAGATAGCCAATATTATCGACTGAAAGGCAGGTGGAAAGGCAGGATGTCAGGTAGATGGACAAAAAGAAAATACGGGCGGACGATAAATACAGACTAACAAGCAGGTAAAAAGGCAGACAGATAAACAGACACAAGTAGGTAGGTGAGCATTAGTAAACATTTTTTATAATTTTTTTCACCTCCTATTCTTACTTTAACCTTCAAACCACCTTGAACATGAGGCGATAGAGATCAACCGACATCGGAGTCAGACTCAGCGACCAAAAAAATCTGTGTATGATTTTTTTCAGATTTTCTCCACCACCGTTACTTAGCTTGACCTTCAAATGACCTTGAACCTGACATGATACAGCTTAACCGACCTTGACATCGAAATCGGCGTCACCAGAAACCCCTGGGGACCTAGGTAAGGTCCGGTATTTTTTTCAAACTAAATGTTGACCAGTGTTATCAAAGCCATAAAGGTCATTTTGGTTTGAACGACGAGAACCCACCGACACATCGTCGTACAAAGCTATTGAACAGCTCAAAATGGAAAGGATGAATTAAATTAAAATAACAGACAGGTGGGATTGTCAAAAAAAATTGTTGAAGCCCGATGACCTCTTGAAAGGGAAGCAAACATTTTTTTCGGCTGGATTTCTTATGTTTTCCTAAAAAATTTTTTGACTTTCCGTTCTTGAAACTTTAAGCTTCCATTTGTTATTTCTTATTGATCTACGACCCAGCCAAATTACAGCATTTAAAAAAATTCGGACTTTTTCATCCTTTAATTTTTGTGACTAGTGTATTTCAAATGACGTCAGCTATTACCCCTTTAAAACTGTCTTTCTCCCTACCAAACACCCTGTATATTTTAAAAAGAGCAACTTTTGATGCAAACACCGCCCTATTTTGACCTCGGGAAACCTTAAACTGTGCCCCATTCTTAATAGTTCCCAAGCCGGCGACCTTTTTTCGAACTGATTACAAAAGTCATGAAAACGGTCTGGATCGCTTCGTTTTAACGAGTCTACCACGCTGTAAATTTTTTAGAATATAGGAAGGGCGCTTTTCCGCACTGCGAGTACTTAAACCTGTCGTTCTGGGCGGGTTCTCTTTTGTGATTACAACACTCAAATTTTTTATTTGAATTAAAAGAAAATGTGTTAAATAAGAAGCAAATTGGGTTGTNAGCAAACATTTTTTTCGGCTGGATTTCTTATGTTTTCCTAAAAAATTTTTTGACTTTCCGTTCTTGAAACTTTAAGCTTCCATTTGTTATTTCTTATTGCTCTACGACCAAGCCAAATAACAGCATTAAAAAAATTTGGACTTTGTCATCCTTTAATTTTTGTGACTAGTGTATTTCAAATGACGTCAGCTATTACTGTCTTTCTACCTACCAAACACCCTGTATATTTTAAAAAGAGCAACTTTTGATGCAGACACCGCCCTATTTTGACCTCCGGAAACCTTGAACTATGCTACTTAAGAAAACACCTTTTACGTCGCTGGTCCAATATCTAGATACCCAAAATTGTCCCTATAGACTGATCGAAATAACTCATTTAAAGGGAAAAGAAAATTGTTACCTGGACTTTTCTAAGTGGAAATGGTAAAGGGGCTTATAATAAACGAAAAAAAAATAAATGTGTGAGCAGGGGCGGCGGAAGGTTGATTTGGGGGGGTGGAAAAGTTATGAAAAATTATATCATTGGGATTTCTGTCGAAAGTTGACCTCAGACAAAAAAGTATCCAATACAAAAGTTGTAGATCATGCAAAAATCTACAACTTTTGTAGAAGTAATTTTTTAACGTAACTTCAAATTTCCGAGAAAAATGCGAAAATCAGTTTTTTTTCTGATTTTTCGTTTTTTATTTCTCATTTCGGCAAAAATAATTTAATTTTGACGAAACTTGGTGAAAGTATACCTTTCCCCGTCTTAAATAATCTCAAATTTATTTAGATAAAAAAATCAAGAAGTTTCGGAGATATTCATTTTTTTCGGCCTGAAACACTTCAAAGAAAAATTCTACTTAAAAAAATCATCGTACAGAATTCTGCCGGTAATCTTTTTTTTTTGTTTTGACATATACTTTTTGGTGAAATAAAAAAAATTGTAATCACAGTTCAAAAACATGCTCAAAAATGCAAAAATGTAAAAAATTACTTGCAGCAATGAATTTTAAAACTTTCTAAACAGCATATTGTTAGGTATAAAAAACACAACTTTTTTCTAATCTGAGCCACGCCGTATCTCTTACCGTTTACTAGATCCTAATGCCTATCCCATCCTTATCTTGGACATATTGTATATCTATGAATTCATCAAACTTTAAAAAAAAAATAAGTACACTAATCGATCCTACGGAAAAATTATTATTTACTTTATTTATTCACTATTGGACTTGTTTATAGCTATACTGTACAAAAATAGTTTTGGGTAAAACAATGATAGTTTTTTTTTATTTTTCCCGTACAATTGATTGGTGTAATCAGTTTTTGTTTTTTTTTAATTTAAACAAATTATCAACAATAACTGAAAAATTCATTGTTACAAGTCATTTTTTATTTTTTTGCATTTTTGAGTATGTTTTTGAACTGTTATCACCGATTTTTTTATTTCACCAAAAAGTATATGTTAAAACGAAAAAAAGATTACCGGGAGAACTCTGTACGATGATTTTTTTAGAATTTTTCTTTGAAAAAAAAGTGTTTCAGGCCAAAAAAAATCAATATCTCGGAAACTTCTTGCTTTTGTATCTAAAAAAATTTGAGATTATTTAGAGAAAGATTCAGAGAAAGGTATAGTTTCACCAAGTTTCATCAAAATTAAATTATTTTTGCGGAAATGAGAAATAAAAAACAAAAAATCAGTAAAAACCTGTTTTTGGCATATTTCTCGGAAATTTTGAAGTCATGTTAAAAAGTAACCTCTACAAAAGTTGTAGATTTTTGCATGATTTACAACTTTTGTATTAGATACTTTTTTGTTTGACGTCAACTTTCGCCAGAAATCCCAATGATTCAATTTTTCATAACTTTTCAACCCCCCAAATCAACCCTCCGCCCCTGCTCACGCATTTATTTTTTTTAGGTTTATTACAAGCCCTTTTACCATTTCCACTTATAAAAGTCTAGGTAACAATTTTTTTTTCTCCAAGTGGTTGGACCACTAATTGATCTAATCACAAACCTTGCCCGTGCTACCAACCTTTCCTATCAAGGTGACCCATTTTAAAGTTTTCCCGGCGCACCTAACCCCCGTCCTCCCCCCGAGGAACGTCCCCCCGACCCCCGTTGCCCATTTATTCCTCCCCGGCTGGCTTATTATTTCTGCGGCAGGGCCGATATCAGCCGCTATCGCTTCGGAGAAACAGAACAGCGACGCGCGGCGTCTTTATCAGCGGCAGACCTCTCCGTCGCGACGCTTATCGCACCGGGCCAGCACTAGCATACATGTTATCAGGCGGCTCCGCCACTATTAGAATATCTAAATATCCTTAGCTCAAGTCCGCCGGGGGGCGCGCCCGCCCCCTGCACCGACGCGATAGCGCCGCCGCCACCGCCTTATTTATATTCATCAATGCCGGCCTTATCAGTTATGAGCAGGAATGTTTATCGCCGTGACACGCTGGGCAGGAGGACACCAGACACGGGCTGCGACAAGGTGGCGATGTTGCTGATGGTGTAGAACATATTTCTGCGGTATGGGGCGGGGTGTGTTAAATGGGGTCGAGATAATGGCCGGGGGTACTTTAATTTAACCTGGAATTAACGATGTTGCAAGTGGTGATGACGTTAACGAGCGAGTTTATGATTATATTAAGGCAGCTAAGCGAGTTCGATTTCAGGAATGCCAAGTGACCATCACACCTCTAAGTACAAATTTTGAAACAATTTCAAAATAGTAATACCAGAAAGAATGGACTTGGAGAAAACAATATCTGTTTATGTATGATAGCATGGTCTTGAGTTACAGAGATTTTCTTTGCTCTGTTCTCATTACCATTTATCGGGGATCACACATATGCGGAAAATGTTGAGCGACCCAGGTCTCTGGTAGGCTGCCACAGCCACGTTCCTGAGCCTGTCTTAGGTCACCAATCCAAATTCCAGCCTGTGTCCGTGATGCTTACCTCGGCAGATCGAAGTCCACGGGCCAAGACACCCGGCTAGGCGGTCCCCTAAGGTATATAAGATACTATATACATAGAATAAAAGGTCAGAAACCAACGAATTGTTATTTTCTCCAATCAAGCAGCGTTAACGTCAGTCAACGCATATCAGACCAAATTCAAGTTGGTACGGAGCTATATGAATGTATTGGTAAGGCTAAGAAGTTAAAAAAATTAGACCCTATATCAGGTCACGAGGGACATCAGGGCTGTGAGAAAATTGATGACTTAGCCAGTACAGGCTTTGGGTTCAAACACTCCTAGGGCATTGCTGGTTGGGCTAGTTACAGACTCTAGCAGCAACGATTGAAAGATGAGGTGCAAAAATGGTGGCAAGAAAGAATCCCTGATCACGGTCAGACCAAGAAAGACCATCGAAGGAATTGATCTAGGAAACAGCTGCGTAATACTGGCATGGTAGAAGACTGCTTGTTTAGATTCTACTAGACCGCAGCCCACATATTGTGCTTCTTTTCAGAAAGGAAAAATCGAAAGCTTTACGCTAAAGCTAGTTAGAAGGCTAGATGTGATGATGAACCCTGCGATCAAGAAGATCAACAACACATTGATCTCTTGACTAAAGTGCCCGCAACTACACAGTCTGATCAAGAGAACATACAGATCTTCAAGAGCATGACCAAAATATGGTTAAAACTAAAAGACGGATGCCAATTCTGGGCCCAATACATCCATCTTAGAAAAGCGTTCGTCCTACGTTTTTTGGTATGCTGATTACAAATACAACCTTCGTTTTACTATAAATAGAGTCATTTCAGTAATAGAGAGAAACAGAACATGAGCAAATAGTAGATTGTCTGAGAAAAATAGAGGTCATGAGTAAATTTTACTAATGATATGGTGTTTAGCGGCTCAAAATTCTACGAAAAGGATTTATTTAGACAAAATTTAGGATAAAAATCAGTTTTGACCCAAATTTGGGCTAGTTTTCAACTAAACAGTTAATTTAATGAGAAATATCGAAGTCATAGGTAAATTTTACTAATGGCATCGTGTTTTGTGCCTCAAAATACTACAAAATTGATATATTTGACAAAATTTAGGAAAAAATCAGTTTTGACCCATATTAGGGACAATTTTCTGAGAAATATATGAGTAAATTTTACTAATGGTATCGTGTTTAGCGGCTCATAATTCTACGAAAAAGATATATTAAGACAAAATTTAGAAAAAAAATCAGTTGCCAATTTTCTGAGAAATATAGGTCATGAGTAAATTTTACTATTGGTATCGTTGTTTAGCGGTTTTTGGTATGCTGATTACAAATATGACTTTCGTTTTACTGTAAATAGAGCCATTTCAATAATAGAGAAAAACAGGACATGTGCAAATAGTAGATTTTCTGAGAAATATGGAGGTCATGGGTAAATTTTACTAATGGCATCGTGTTCTGCGCCTCAAAATACTGCGAAAATGATATATTTGGTCACAATTTAGGAAAAAATCAGTTTTGACCCATATTAGAGCCAATTTTCTGAGAAATATATGAGTAAATTTTACTAATGGTATCGTGTTTTGTGCTACAAAATTCTATGAAAAGGATTTATTCAGACAAAATTTAGGAAAAAATCAGTTTTGACCCAAATTTGGGCTAGTTTTCAATGAAACAGTTAATTTAATGAGAAATATCGAAGTCATAAGTAAATTTTACTAATGGCATCGTGTTTTGTACCTCAAAATACCACAAAAATGGTATATTTGACAAAATTTAGGAAATGATCAGTTTTGACCTATTTTAGGGCCAATTTTCTGAGAAATATATGAGTAAATTTTACTAATGGTATCGTGTTTAGCGGCTCAAAATTCTGCGAAAAGGATACATTTAGACAAAATTTATGAAAAAAAAATAGTTTTGACCCAAATTTAGGCTAGTTTTCAACTAAATAGTTAATTTTGTGAGAAATATCGAAGTCATGGGTAAATTTTACTGATGGCATCATGTTTTGTACCTCAAAATACTACGAAAATGATATATTTGGACAAAATTTAGGAAAAAATCATTTTTGACCCATATTTGGGCCAATTTTCTGAGAAATATAGAGGTCATGATTAAATTTTACTAATCATATCATGTTTAGCGGCTCAAAATTCTACGAAAAGGACAAAATTTAAAAAAAATCAGTTTTGACCCTTTGAGCTAGTTTTCAACTAAATAGTTAATTTTCTGAGAAATATCGAATTCATAAATAAGTTTTACTAATGGCATCGTGTTTTGTACCTCAAAATACTACGAAAATGATATATTTGGACAAAATTTAGGGAAAAATCAGTTTTGACATGGATTACGGATTTGGGTCAATTTTCTGAGAAATATAAAGTTCATGAATAAATTTTACTAATAGTATAGGATCAAAATGCTACGAAAAAGGCAAAATTTTGGAAAAAAATCAGTTTTGACCCAAACTTGGTCGAGTTTTCAACTAAATAGTTAATTTTCTGAGAAATATCGAAGTCATAGGTAAATTTTACTGATGGCATCGTGTTTAGCGGCTCAAAATTCTACAAAAAGGATTTATTTAGACAAAATTTAGGAAAGAAAACAGTTTTGACTCAAATTTGGGCTAGTTTTCAACCAAACAGTGAATTTTCTGAGAAATATCGAAGTCATAGGTAAATTTTACTAATGGCATCGTGTTTAGCGGCTCAAAATTCTACAAAGAGGATTTATTTAGACAAAATTTAGGAAAGAAAGCAGTTTTGACCCAAATTTGGGCTAGTTTTCAACAAAATAGTTACTTTTGTGAGAAATATCGAAGTTATAGGTAAATTTTACTGATGGCCACATGTTTTGTACCTCAAAATACTACGAAAATGATATATTTGGACAAAATTTAGGAAAAAAACAGTTTCGGCCCGTATTTAGACCAGTTTCACCCGAAAAATTTCACTTTTCTCAGAAATTTGTCGTGAAGTCATGAATTTTGACTGCATCGGTTTGAATGTGATGATATCCGACCATTTTAAATTTTGCCATTATTCTGGTCAGATAAATAAAAACCGCTGCGAAGAAAAGCCGTCTACGTTCATGGAACTGATTATATTACGATGCGAGGAACAAAGGCAATCTGCTGCTAAACCTCCATCTGCCCACGGACACGCTGTATATAGCGAAAAGGCCAACTGCACAACTCGGCGAATATCAAAACGCAGATAACTCATGGACTAGCTCCCGCACTAAAGATAAAAGTTTGGCATTTTTATCGGCGTAGGTACTTTATGTATAACTGCAAGTTTTCATATGGACCTTATCTAGGTAGCGACCAAGTTTGCGGAGGACTCACTCCTGCGCCGTGTACACTGGCGTAATCTTATCTGCTGCTCGCTGAATATACACGGACAGTATTCTCATTGAGACTTATCTACATATCTTCAACTATTCTACGGTCCGACTGAAGACATGCATATCTTACATCGTTCCTCGTGCTGTTTGCCTTTTCTAGCCCGATTGTACTCGTGTTCCTACACCTAATAACGACATCCACGGACAAAATGACAAGAGAAACTGCCTACTTTCGACGTTCTAGCTAATTATCCGCTGCGCGACGCCACGAAGCACGTCCCTAGTGACATCGACTCGAAAAAAAATTGTTTTCTACGGAAACCTTGAAAAATGGTCATTTATCGAGGGTAGATTCAATCATGAACAAGTTTATTTTGTACAGAATTTCATTTCGCATCAGTTGCTAAGTAACACATGCGAAATGAAATTTCGTGGTCGGTACGCTGTTGTAGACCAGTGCTTAAGCCTTCAAAAATGGTAAAAAGTGAAAAAAAATATAGTAGGATGAAACCCATTGGACAAGGAAGAGAATATAACAGAAATGAAAAGAAAAATAATTTACCAGCGATCTGAGGTCGGGAAGGGGAAGAGGGTGAGTCTTTAAGGGTAAAAAACGGGTTATCTTGATTTCCGGAAAAACTACAAGTCTTATGGAAAAAAGTTAAATGGCAAAGTTGTAGGTAATAAAAAGATCTACAACTTTTGTATTTACACTTTTTTCACATAACCTCAAAATTTATGTGAAAAATTCAAATAACCAAGTTTTTGGTTTTTTATTTTTATCTTTTACAAACAAATTTTTTTTTCACGAAATTTGGTGAAAACTTACCTATTTATGTCCCAAACACGCTGTAATTTTTTTGATTTGAAATATTTATTTTTTCACCTTATTTTTACTTAATATCGAAAAAGCACCCTAATTTTCAATCGAAAATTCTCACGTCAAAATATCTGCTTTTTTAAAAACGTCGGTGGGCTTTTTCTTCGTTGAAATCTCTACTTTCTGATGGTGTAAAAAAA
>NW_019416556.1:296765-304055 GCF_000390285.2 Anoplophora glabripennis
TATTGATTAGATCAAAAGTTATAAAAAGAAGAAGTTTATTTATGACTTTTGAATTAAACATTTATAAACTGCGTTATTATTACCAGAACGTTTTGGCATCGCATCCTCTCATTTCTTATCACTGTCTAATAACTCACACGAAATCTGGAATCGGTAAGTTGAATAGTTTACAGGTTATGACCTTATAAACAAATTGACTAATTATTAGTCTGGACTATCCCGAGGATTTTGCACAATCGCACTTATATATATTTTTTTTAATTTAAAATTTGCAACCTGGAATTTTTTTTATTTTTTAGTCTTAGTTGCAAAATGAAATATATGACGCACGCGCGTTATATAGTTATGTATTATTACATACTCGGAAAGCTTATGAAAAGAGCTTAAAGTTAAAAAAAATCGTCAAGATTCGTTGAAAAACAACGGAGTTACAGACTGTCAAAGTTGACGGCCTATTGTTAAACAAATTTGGTTGATAGCGGCAAAAAAAAATAATGTCATATAACCGGCAACCCGAGTATTTTCCCAGATAAACATATTTTATTTGTGGAAGTATGTTAAGTGTACAAGAAATATCGTCAAAAGTCAGTGAGTCGCTTGATTTTCGGCGAGCCGTGGCGCGGCGGAAGGGTGGGGGAAGCGAACGACAGCGAGTCCGAAGAAAATGACCTAATATTCATAATCCTGCCGTTAAATAAGCGAAATTCGCTTGAAAATAATATATTTAGCAACTAGCAACGAAGTTAATAATATTAAGTTTATTACCGGAAACGTCCCCGTCGGGAAAAAATTTACGAACGCGCTAAAGGAGGTTCCTTTTGCAAAATGATGGAGACCAAAACGCAAAATCTTCAAAGAAGAGTTTAATTATTATGTATTAAATATTCCATAGTAGATATCACTATCTTAATTTTTTGTCTGTTTTTTTAAATGTTATAATCTGAAGACTCGTCCTATTCAATATCTTAGATTACTTGGGAATTTGAATTAGAATTGAAAATAAAGAAAAACGTTAACAACTAAATATTAAACCACCATCGAGACAAATTATATCATAGTGTATTAAACAACAAGATTTAAAAGACCAGTTTTTCTAATCGAATATAACTTTCGAGTACGAACGAGCTGTAAAAAATTGTCTTTTATGTCGTCCTGACGACTATTTCAAACAATCATAGTCTCTTCTGTACCGTAAAAAACGTATCTACCCTTTATTAATCCTTTTCTACTTACTTTAAAGCTCTTTTTTCTCAAAAAAACACATCGAGAAACACGTAAGATTCAGCAGAGTACCTCAAGTATAACGTGAATCGTTTTAGTCCCAATTCACTCGTTGTTAAATTATTTCAAAAAATGGTTGCCTATTTAAGCGAAAAACAGAGAATTGAAATTTTAATTACGATTGGATGCGGAGATAAAATCCGTAGTCGACAGGGGGTGTGTGACTTATTTCACCATAAGTATCCAGACCAGAGTAATAGTCGCACTACAATAAGTAAAGTATCAAAAAAATTTGAAGAAACGGGAAGTATAAAAGATTTACGCTCTGTTTAGAGCGTCCTATTTAAAAAAATGTCGGTAATGTTATAAGTTTGTCAAACATGGTTTAAAACTAGACAATATTGCAGAAAAGTGCCAATTTCTATTTACTATTTCTATTATTTATTTTCAGCGATTTTTTTTAATTTCAATTGGAAAAAATATATGAATTTTGTTCCATCATTTTAGGACACGGTGTACCTACCTACAGTAAAGTGACATTTTCTTTTGGTGAAATACCACTTTAGTAAACGATTTTGAATTTAGTAAAATAGCATATTATCAGTCAAAATGCGAAAAAAGTAGCTAATACTAAAGTTATCGTTCCAGTTCTCGGAATGTGATTTTGCCCAAGCCAGCGTCAAATTATACGGAACCCATTTGAAGACCTAAACAAAAACACTGACCACACGTCGCGCGGCGTATTCATCTTTCCAGACTGTTATGAAGCCGTTGGAAAACGCCACCGTATCTAGATAAATTATGCGGTGGAGATTTGGGTCAGAGATTGCGATCGCCGGCTGGATGTTTGTGTAACTTCGCAGTGTGCCATGCATCGCGCTCTTCTCGCAGTATGTGAATGCCGGATTTATCAAAATGAAAAGCCCCTCCCGCTCCCCTGCCGCTTTTTTTTAAAGGTCCGCGCCGGCTGCCATTAAAGACGAAGGCTAGATTAAGGAGAGATTGCTTTGTCTCTGGCTAGTGGTGGGAAGTAACGCTGACGATTTAGGCGACACAAACGTCTTTTTCAGATAGAAAAATAGCGCCGCTTTAGCAGATGTCATCGTCATCCTGAGCATGAATATGCAGTATTTATATATTTGTACATCAGCAGGTTCTTCTAGTTTGCAACATTGCATGAATTCGTTAAGTCATGTGATAATGTGATGGTAATCCTATCATATGCAGACTGCACTGAGCTAATTTAAGTGAGGTATAAATGCTGACATCTAACGGTGACTCTCTCAGACTGCTTTCGAGGAGATAATGATGCCATGGTAATTCCATTAATACAAAATCCTGTCTTTGTAAAAAAATAAATTTTTAGACTAGCGGGACTGTCTTGAGAACCAAATAGTCCAGGAAATATAGAGTTGGGCGCGACTTTTTGTTTCAGAAAGCTGAATTTATCACTATACAGGGTGTGGCGTCTTTAATGCAGAAAATTAAAAACCTAGACTATTGACAATAAATGAAGTAAAATAATATATGCTACCATAAGGCGATTATGAGATTTGAGTATCAAAAATATTTTCCAAAAAATTACAAGAAGTGACAAAATGTTAATGCCGGTCCTGTTTAACATAGCGCAAAAACATTAACCTAGTCCGCACTCCGCACGGCACCTATGGATGTGGAGTGTCAGTTAGTGTCAGGACGGTTTTTACTTGCGGGCGAATTGCTGCTAAGTTGTGTCAAACAGATCGCGCTTCTGCTGTTTAGACGTTAAGTGTTTATTAAAGACGTTTCTTATTTTTTATTTTTTAAGTTATTGTTTTAACTAAATTGCCAATGGAAAACGAGGACAACAATAATACGTTTACTACTATCGAACGTCCTGACATGGTGATAGTTATAATAGCGGTTTACATTTTTTTTGTTTGTCGTGGTCCATCCTATCACTTCCTAAAATAATAGTAGTCTTTTCTGTAACACCATGTAGTTTGTTTCTACAAACCTCTTGTCTGGGTTTGCACATTATCATTTACAGTGAAATAACTAATTGAATTTCATGTTTATTTTTCCTTTTAATTAAAACGAGAGGATTGTATTAAACTGGCCAAAATTATTTATTATTGCATTAAAACATTTTATCTCTTTTGTGTGTATTTCATACATTTTAATTTGGCAACACTGATTTGCGCAAAGGCTCGACTCTGTTAAGTTCGGTTCGGCAAGCGTGCGCTGATGTTAGTCGAATGGCATGACATTTTTTGTTCAGGATCGTACTAAGATTTATTTCTACTCTACAAAATTGAAGTTCAATTTTCTTGACAAAATTGGATATATGAATTTCTTATATAAGGGTTTTTTATTGCATATATCGCAAGGAATCTGCATTTTATTTTTTCTGCACTAAAGACGCCACACCCTGTAGATGCTAAATATTATGTACAATAACACATTAGTTTTCACAGTCATAAGAATGGGTTGAAGATTGTTTACAGGGTGGTTAATTGTATAATTTATTCGTAAATTCACGTTTTTCGCTTATAACTTTTTTTCGTCTTCAAAAGACCTACAAAACTAGTCCTCGAGCGTCAAAAAATATTGATTAGATCAAAAGTTATAAACAGAAGTTTATTTATGACTTTTGAATTAAACATTTATAAACTGCGTTATTATTACCAGAACGTTTTGGCATCGCATCCTCTCATTCCTTATCACTGTCTAATAACTCACACGAAATCTGGAATCAGTAAGTTGAATAGTTTACAAATTATGGCCTTATAAACAAATTAACTAATTCGATTCCGAGGATCTTCCATAATCGCACTGATTTTTTCATGGTAGATTTCATAATAATACATTGAAATCTATAATTTTTTTTTAATTTCAAATTTGCAACCTCTTTTTTATTTTTTAGCCATAGTTGCAAAGTGGTATACGACGCACGAGCGTGGTATAGTTATATATTATTACATATTCGGAAAGCTTATGAAAGGAGCTTTAAGTTAAAAAAAAAATCGTCAAGATTCGTTGAAAAACAACGGAGTTACAGACTGTCAAATATATTATTTTCGAGCGAATTTCCCTTAATTGACTATGAATATTATCGTCATTTTCTTCGAACTCGCTGTCGTTCGCTTCCCCCACCCTTCCCCCACCCTTCCACCGCCCCCCGGCTCGCCGAAAATCAAGCGACCCACAGTCTGTTTTTCAACGAATCTTAACGATTTTTTTTAACTTAAACTTTCCGAATATGTAATACCTAATATAAAACTATATCAAGCTCGTGCGTCGTATATTTCATTTTGCAACTACGGTTAAAAAATAAAAAAAAAATTCCAGGTTGCAAATTTGAAATTAAAAAAAAAAATGCTAAATTTCAACGTATTGTTATGAAATCTACCTTGAAAAAAATCAGTGCGATTGTGGAAGATCCTCGGGATGGTCAAGACTAATAATTAATTTATTTATAAGGCCATAACTATTCAACTTACCGATTCCAGATTTTGTGTGAGTTATTAGACAGTGATAAGGAATGAGAGGATGCCATGCCAAAACGTTCTGGTAATAATAACGCAGTTTATAAATGTTTAATTCAAAAGTCATAAATAAACTTCTTCTGTTTATAACTTTTGATCTAATCAATATTTTTTGACGCTCGAAGGCTAGTTTTGTAGGTCTTTTGGAGACGAAAAAAAAGTTCTTTACTGTTTTCTCGTGGAAATGAACGGGGAAAAGTTATAAGCGAAAAACATGAATTTATACAATTATACAATTAACCAGCCTGTAAACAATCTTCCCCCCATTTTTATGACTGTGGAAACTAATATGTTATTATACATAATATTTAGCATCTATAGTGATAAATTCATCTTGCCGAAACAAAAAGTCGCGAAATGGTCATTTCCCAGCTTATTTTCCTGGCCTACAAAACTTGTTTAAGAGAAATCATATTTTCATATTTTTTTAAATAAATCTTAAATTCTGTAATTTTGTGACAAAATGCATGTATCATTTATCTCTTCTCCGTATAGATTTTAACGATAAATTTCTTGTTTTTATTCACATTTGGCTTAAAATAGAGATAAAAACAAAACATGTGATAAATTGATTTTCGTTNTTCTGTAATTTTGTGACAAAATGCATGTATCATTTATCTCTTCTCCGTATAGATTTTAACGATAAATTTCTTGTTTTTATTCACATTTGGCTTAAAATAGAGATAAAAACAAAACATGTGATAAATTGATTTTCGTTGAGACAGGCATCAAAAACACGTAAAGATAACATATTATCTACATAAAAAATACCAGTGTTTGTACTTAAACGCACTCAAAACGAAAATATCCCGTATATAACACTAAAAATCTAACATCCCGTATATTAACCTATACAATTGTCACGTCAGGTACGACAGTCGTGCCCCCGCGACACCCAGCCGGCCCCTTATCAGGGGCGGCGTGGCCCCCGAGGAGACATTCTCCGGCAAGACACCTCCCGGATGCAAGGCAGAATACTGCATTATCAACCGAGCACATCGTAATCCGGCGCGCGGTGCAACACACGACACCGAGGGAGATACACACAGATATAGTCTGTTGGCGTGGCATCGTGTGCATTTCCGCTAAAATTAATTACGACAATTGGAGGAGCTTGTAAGCCAGATACGCGACACCGAGTTTAACTATTATAACGGGAAAAGTCCGGGTGACGTGGCATAGTTTGACGGGACTGGTCTACCACTTCTATGTATGGCATGAAATTAACATCTGTACTTAATAAGTTGAATATCTTTTTAGGGCTCTGCGGTATAATGTAATTTCTGAACTTTATTGGCCCTAATGCGGAACATCAATCAATCATCAATCATCAATTTAAATATCAAGTTTAATTCTTTCTAAGAAAAATGGCAGTCATTAAGCAATGATATAAATGTTTCATTAAACCCAAAAGTAAAAGATAATACGCAGTAAATGTAAAATCTAAAGCAAAACTTATAAGAACTTAATCAAAGTGATAAATTAAAATCCTCATGTTATCGTGACAGACTATATTTGTGCAATTTCAATTGAAGAAGAAAATTTACAGAATTGCATTTTATGGTCTCACGACAGACGTTTACGAATATAAAAATTTATAAAATGACAATATTACGATACTATAGACCAGGGTCGATAATTTTTGAAACCAAAAAAAATTATAGTAGGATGAAAGATGAAACCCATTGGAAAAGAAAGAGAATATAACAGAAATGAAAGGAAAAATAATTTACGGGCGATCTGAGGTCGGGAAGGGGGACGGGGTGAGTTTTTAAGGGTAAAAAACGGTTTCCCTTGATTTCCAGAAAAACTACAAGTCTTATGGAAAAAAGTTAAATGACAAAGTTGTAGGTAATAAAAAGATCTACAACTTTTGTATTTACACTTTTTTCACATAACCTCAAAATTTATGTGAAAAATTCAAATAATAAAAATTCGATGTTAAGTAAAAATAAGGTGAAAAAATAAATATTTCAAATCAAAAAAATTACAGCATGTTTGGGACATAAATAGGTAAGTTTTCACCAAATTTCGTGAAAAAAAAATTTGTTTGTAAAAGATAAAAATAAAAAACCAAAAACTTGGTTATTTGAATTTTTCACATAAATTTTGAGGTTATGTGAAAAAAGTGTAAATACAAAAGTTGTAGATCTTTTTATTACCTACAACTTTGTCATTTAACTTTTTTCCATAAGACTTGTAGTTTTTCTGGAAATCAAGGGAAACCGTTTTTTACCCTTAAAAACTCACCCCCTACCCCTTCCCGACCTCAGATCGCATATAAATTATTTTTCCTTTCATTTCTGTAATATTCTCTTTCTTTTCCAATGGGTTTCATCCTACTATAATTTTTTTTGGTTTCAAAAATTATCGACCCTGGTCTAAGTATCTAAGATGTGTAAATTAATAATTCCTATGACTTCCTGAAAAAAACCTTAAATATTGATAATTTGAAATGTTTTAATGTTTAAACAAATTATTCAATTATTTAAATGTTAATTTATTAATAAGAAAAATATTGAACCTATATCTATAACTTCCC
>NW_019416556.1:304438-312365 GCF_000390285.2 Anoplophora glabripennis
TTTCGTTTCTTTGCATTTCCTGAGAAAACTTACCATAGTAATGTATATTTTTTTACACCATCAGAAAGTAGAGATTTCAACGAAGAAAAAGCCCACCGACGTTTTTAAAAAAGCAGATATTTTGACGTGAGAATTTTCGATTGAAAATTAGGGTGCTTTTTCGATATTAAGTAAAAATAAGGTGAAAAAATAAATATTTCAAATCAAAAAAATTACAGCGTGTTTGGGACATGAATAGGTAAGTTTTCACCAAATTTCGTGAAAAAGAAATTTTTTTTGTAAAAGATAAAAATAAAAAACGAAAAACTTGGTTATTTAAATTTTTCACATAAATTTTGAGGTTATGTGAAAAAAGTGTAAATACAAAAGTTGTAGATCTTTTTATTACCTACAACTTTGCAATTTAACTTTTTTCCATAAGACTTGTAGTTTTTCCGGAAATCAAGGAAAACCGTTTTTTACCCTTAAAAACTCACCCCCTTCCCCTTCCCGATCTCAGATCGCCCGTAAATTATTTTTCCTTTCATTTCTGTTATATTCTCTTCCTTTTCCATTGGGTTTCATCCTACTATAATTTTTTTTCACTTTTTACAATTTTTGAAGGCTTAAGCACTGGTTTACTACGCCTATCTAAGTATGTAAAGGGTGTCCCAAAGTTCCCGTCTCGGGCCCTTAACGCACAAACGAAAAACGACAGTAAAAATCTGTTTAGATGGCGTGAATCGGGACTCGGTAAGATCCGTTTTGCATGCACTTGAAAAACATTTTTTCAAGATTCGGAAAATAAAAAAATGACGTCACCATTTTTTTTTTCACGAACATACCCATTTTTTACGAAATTATTTATTTTTTATGAACATTTTTGTGCAGAAATTTTTTCTCTATCTCTTCTTCTTAAAAAGTTACAATAACAAACATTATACAAAAATGTATCCTTTTGTATTGGAATTAGTCATGAATTAATCAACATTGCTGTGAAAACAATGGCTGAAAGTGTTGACATATTAGTTTCTATCAAACGCTATTTCTTGCATGATAAACAAACTAGTGTTTGTTAAAAATTAAAAAGGTTCACAAACAATGTAAAAGTTCACATGATTTTAATTTATGGTGAATGTCAAAAAAATGCCAGAAGAGCTGCTAACTTGTATCATGAGAGATATCCAAAGCGTCAAGCTGTCAACCCAAAAATATTTGACTGATTAGAACGAATTTTGGGTGCTAACAAAAATGCATTTTCATCAAGAAAAGGGATAGGAATTTCAAAATCAGGATATTACCGTAGCTAGGGTATTACAATATTTTGAGGAAGATCCTAGAAATTCTATACGATAGGCCACTTTTGCATTAAATTTAAAAAGAAACTCTGTGCAAAGAATTTTGAACTCCAATGGTTGCCATGACTATAGGCTAAATAACTTGGAGCACTTATCTGACACACATGCTGAAAAAAGACTTAATTATGTAGCCCAAATAATGGTTAATTTGGAAATAAATAATAGACCCTTACCACACATTCTTTGGGCCTATGAGAGTCGTTTTATAAGTAATGGCAAGCCAAAAAAAAAAGAAACGAACATTACTGGGCCACTGAAAATCCACAATTTTTGCAAGAGGAGCTTCCAGCACTGCTTGAACATGTTGTGCCGCTGCAGCTTAGGTTGAATATGTGGTTGCAACACGATGGTGCTCCTCCACATAAAACTAAAAGAGTTACAGACTATTTAAAAAATACTTTCGGAACTAAGTGGATTGGATATAATGGACTTGTAGAATGGACTTCAAAGTCTCCAAAGTTAACCTCCTTAGACTATTTTTTTATGGGGAACATTAAAAGATCAAGTATATATGACACCCACGAGAAGTTTGGAGCATTTAAAGCAAAAGATTCGACATGTTTGTGAGAATCTTTCAAGAGAAACGTTGTTTAAAGTTACAAGGGAAGTTAGGAAAATATTGGATAAATGCTTAGAAGTAGGAGGCATGCATATCGAAAAATTTTAAAGGTAATAATGATAATTTGCTATTTTGTTTTGTGTTTTGTTATTAGTTGTTGTTATATTTATTAGTTACAATTAAAATTGTTAAATATTTTCTATATTTGGTTATTCTATTTAACCGTCATTATGTGTATTGTTCTATTTTTCTTCGTGGAGTGACCTTTTTAAGAAGAACATAGCAACTAATATATAAACAAATTTGTGACAAGAGTTACAGCGATTGTTGTTCATAGTAATGTTGATTAAGTCATGACTAGTTCCAATACAATAGGATACATTTTTGTATGTTTGTTATAATAACTTTTTAAGGAGAAGAGATAGAGAAAAAATTTCTGCACAAAAAATGTGCATAAAAAATAGATCATTTTAGTTATCATAAAAATGGATATGTTCGTTGATGACGTAATTTTTTTTTATTTTCCGAATTTTGTTCCGATTCACGCCATCTAAACAGATTTTTACTGTCGTTTTTCGTTTTTCTGTTATGGGCCCGAGACGCGAACTTTGGATCACCCTGTACACAACACAGCAAATATGTGTAAAAAATTATCAGTTTTTTTAATGAAATCAAAGTATCACACATAAATCAAATAAAAACTGATTTTGAGATGCTGCGTTGTTTATATTTTTGGTGTGTTGAACCTCTTATATCGACGTAACACCTGTGTCTAGACTTTTAAATCGGGAAGCTTAGAAATCTTTTTTAATTCATCAGTAATGTTAATCATTGGAAGCTCTGTACAAATGTATAGAACCAGTGAACATTATTTTGCATTTGTCTAGTGAATTTTTCCAGTGAATTGCAGGGGATCTGAATAAAGAGTTGCCTAACCTCCAGGTTGAAACATAATTAGTACATATTGTTGCATATATTTCTATTTTGTATTTTAGCTTTAGGTGTATTATTACTGATCGTAATGACTTAATTAGTAAAAGAATTTGAGAAACAAGTTTTGGTACCGAAAGAAAATTATTTTAACCTTTTCTGTACAAATCTCAACAATTCATGTAAGTCTCAGACGTTTATTAACAACATTGTCAACGTCTACAATACATTTGCTTAATGTTCTGAATTCAATTTTATCTTTCGATTTTAAAACTTTATAATATGTGTCTCCATTCTTGTTTACTTGATGTTTTTTCCTCTCCTATTTCGGATATTTTTTGTTTTCAAGGTCATTTGTAACGCTAGTCGCCTACTTGGTTTCCCATTTCTCTTTTATCATATGGATTCCATCTACAATATCACCTTTGGCATCTTTATGCATTCTCCCCAGCCCACAGTCTAGCCATTGTGTTATGTCTTTTATAAATTTACTTGGTGTGGGTCGTTTTAAAATTTGCCCAGTTCTTCACTTATTATTTTCCTCCACCTGTCTTCTGTGTTTTTTGTTTATAATTGCTCATCATAGCTTATATTTTTATAAATTCCCATTTTTGTATTTTTGGAAACATACTAAGATTCTTAACATTCTTATACATCTTCCTTTCGTACGATATCCAAACAAAATACTCTTCTGTTTCATTTTGTGTATCCACCATAATTTTATATTTGGTTCAAAACCTCTGTTTTTACTTTTGTTTTAACCTTAGAACTAGTAAAAAACTGCAAATCCTGATCCATTTATTTAAATCTCAGGTTGTTTATTTATTTCCGTTAATTAAAAATGATTATTATTCGTTAACATATACATATTACAGCGGGTTCGGCATTTAAATCGACACCCAGTAGAACAGCCATTATTAGTTATGTAAGCATGCGTTAACTGTTCCTTACTAATGAGTTTCCAGTCTAGTTCCACTCTGTTGACTGGCTTCGGTATCATTGTGCGGTCTGGTGTTAATAAAATATCCATTTAACATTCTATCGGCATTTTTTACTAATCAAATATTTGATCGTAGATAACATCGCTATTACAATCATTGTAATTTTCTCCGCATGCCCCGTCCATCTATATTTTATTCACGTGTAACTGCAATTAAATAACAAACGATCGTACAATACGGTCTAAAATTAACAATAAGAGATACAACTTATTCTAATAATCCTTAATGTGACACACGCTCTTATCAGTTAAATTTTTCTGTTCTGAAACGGAAAAATGTACTTCAAGAGATAATCTGATAATGAAAGGATGCAGATATATCTATAAAGTAAGATTAAATGTTAATACTGTGTATTTTGTATCTAGTAATTAATATAAGTAATAATAGTAACAAGATGAAGCACAATATAGTGTTTTGCAATTTTTGTGCAATGTAATACAATTGTGGTTATAATGTGACAAAAACCATAACACAAAGATAAATAGATAACAGATACTTATAGGCGAGCGGTGCACCCCTAAAAAGACGCACAAAAAACGAGTGGACCGACCATGGAGGAGGACCAGGATGAAACCTTTTCTAATCGCTATGTGGTTAGACCACAACATGTCCAAAATTAATTAAAAATATATTAATACACAAATAACGAATATCAATTTGAATACGTATTTCGATGTTGTGCAAATATGCAAATAAAATAAAACAGTTCCAACTAGTACAGAAAGTTTCCAAACCACAACGCTTGTCTTGAAAATCAAGTGAACAGATGAAGATCGAGCCAGATAGTTCATTAATATGATACAAATAGTATTGTTGAGAATATTTGCCAGGCAAGACGACGAGAAGAATATTTTTATGAAAATATTTCTTTGATGTAGCTTCTAAAAAATGAAGATATCCTTATTTATTTAACTTTTTCTTCCCATTTCATATAAAAAAAATTAAAAGTTCTGTAACAACGACAACATTGTATAGTCCAAAACATGCAAATTATGTTACCGTGGATACCATAATGAAGTCAGTGGTTCTCAACAAGTTTAATATTAAAAAAATATGCAAATTTATCGAAAATCAAGTGAAGAGATGAAGATCGAGTTTATGAGCTAGATAGTTCATTAATATGATATAGATAGTATTGTTGAGAATATTTGCCAGGTATGGACAGCAAGACGGCGAGAGGAACATTTTTATGAAGATATTTCTTTGATGTAGCTTCTAAAAAATGCTTATTTATTTTACTTTTTTCTTCCCATTTCATATAAAGTCTTGGTTAACAACGACAACATTACATAGTCTAAAACATGCAAATTATGTTACGCGTGAATACCATAGTAAAGTCAGTGGTTCTCAACAAGTTTTCAATTAAAAAATTTTGCAAATTTATATGGAATTTGAGATTTTATACTTTTTTTTATTAGACAGCATTTTTCAAATGGGAGATAGGTATCACAGGAGAAATTTATACACTGGCAAAAACAGAAAAAGGTCAACGGATACGAAAAATATTCTCTTGCCCTCTCCTCCCCCCCTAATCTAGATCCTTCGTCTGGCACTCGCCTCCTAGGCCGCCCCTGCCAAGGTGTAACACGTAGTTGCACCGGTGCAGGTCGTATCGCCCTTATCTCAGCACCAGCAGCCATATTACTTTCTTATCTCCCCGTCTCGTTTCCTACTTCCAGCTCGTATCTTTCTCGCTATCGGCTGGCACACAGACCCGTATACGGGGCTGTATCGGCCCTTGCCTTCGCAAGGTGCCCCCCCGCCGCCTCGCGGTCTTATCGACTCGGAGCAGTATCACATACGTATACGTGTGTTTATTACTCGAGATAAAGGGTTGATTAATAACGGCGGGTGGGTAAAAAGGCGCGAGATCGCGTCGAGGAGTTACGCGGATAATTCGATTTCGAGTCCAATGCACATTGATTTGGACGAAATCAATATTGAGCAAAAATCGAACTTTTTAAAAAGGAAGACTGGTTGTTAATTTGTAAGAAAATTCCTTTGTAGGCTATTGGTACGGCGTTAATTCTTTGTGATCATGGTTTGAGTAAACTATAATCGATCCAATTTGTTTTCCATTGCGATATTACCCACATGTTTGAACTTGTAACCATCGTATTTCATATACAATACGTCTAATCTATTTTCTTTGGCATTCGATTGTCACAGAGGTCATGCTATTGGTAGGAACTGAACTGACAATGTAAAGCTGGGTTTACATAGTCACGATTTGCGATTTGCGATTGTTCTTTAATTTGCTCAGTGTGAACCAGGCTTAAGTCGACAGTTACTTTAGGTACGATTTCTTACAAAAATTTGTTGGTACGTAATCGTACGGATTCGTATGAACTTTTCTTACCAATATGTGTGAATTTCTAATTCGAGCAAAAGGTCAATTCAGTTCTTAATTACGAAATACAATACTCATTGTATCGATTTTACTTTAGTTAAACAGCGCAATAAAAAAGGTGCAATCTGTCACACAACTAATTCATATCCAATGCAAACAGCTACAAATAGTTGTTAAGTTTCCGTACAAATAGATTTTCGTACGAATTCCCATTCATATATGATTTTTTTAATCGTAGGATTTTGTCCGAATAAATTTTCGCACGCAGTGTAATCGCTGCCTTAGGTCGAATTTAATTTCAATGAACCAGATATGAAAATTTTCATTCCTATCATTGTTTAATTTTGAAAATATTAAGATATTTTGTTAAAAAGTCTAGTTTCCAATATTTTCCACTTTACAAAAGTAGAATAAAGAAAGGAAGATTTCAGATTCATTTCCAAAAATCAAAATCTCAGTGCAATAAATATGCGTATCTATCGGATCTAAATTTCATGACTGGCAACTGACTTGCTAGACACTGAGGTCAATACCCTTTATTCTGTTTGTAAATACTCGTTAGAGAAGAAACAAAATCATTGTTAATGATAAGGAATTTCCTTTTGCAATGGTGTTTTACAAAAGTTATGATTATAACATCATTTGATTGATTGAGAAAAGAGTTATTCATATAAATAAATTGCTTATTGTTATTTTCATAGTAGGTATATAAAAAATTAAGGGTATTTTTTATATACAGGGTAGGCCATTTTTATCGATCCACGCAAATATTTGCGACAGTTTAGGTTCTTGCGTAAAACTGTTACTGACCTTAAATTTCACTTTATGGTCACCGGTCAAGATCAATTTCAAATAGGAACCCATATGTTAATGACCCATATTGGTTCAATTTAAGGTCAGTAACGGTTTTTCTCCATCAAACCCTACAACTTTTATAGAGATTATTTTTTCCTAGAACCTAAACTTTCGGAGATATTTGCGACGATCGATTAAAATTGTTTACCCTGTACATATAAATTGTTTCCCAAATGTCAAAGAAGACCAAACGCAAAAAAATTCTTGATTCAAATGTACAACATTTGATTTTGAGGTACATTTGAATAGAATAAAATAACATTTACGGCAAATTTAAAACTATCTGCTCATTTGATCCAAATACATTTTTTTTAAGTGCAAGACTAACTGTATTTTTGTCAAACTGTTATAGAATAATCATTCTGCGTTAAGGACTGAGATATCAACTTTCTATTATCAAAATTGATTTCATAATTATTAAATTTCATGGTGGTCGTATAAAAATAGTATACAAGGTGATTTACAACTTATCTAAATTTGGGAATAAATGCGTTTTTGCGATAGTGTTTACATTAGTTTTTCAAGTGTCAAAAATGTCTTCCGAATATAGCAACTGGGGTTGATGGACATCGTTTCAATTTATGGTGAAGCAAGAGAACATGTGTATCATGGTGAAGCATTTGTGTTATGGTGAAGCAAGACAGCATTTGTGTTAGTTCGTAGAAAGTGGATCAGATGGGTCCAAATATATTTATAGTCCACAGTACAGGCCCCCTCTGGAAAGTTGATTACCACATACTTTATAACTCCTGAGGAGCTTCGTTTTGACAAGTCTACCACATTTTTCCTCTGCGACTTTTCTCGATTCCTCCGCTTTTCCACTCGGAAAAGTCCAAAAACATGGCAATTTCCCGGGGTCTTGAAAAGTCGCAGAGGAAAAATGTGGTAGACTCAT